>NC_081419.1:101946333-102066565 GCF_949786415.1 Peromyscus eremicus
GAACACTATCACCACAGTATACAACATTCTGCCTCCATGTATGCCTGCACACTAGAAGAGGGCACCCGATTTCATTATAGATGGTTGTGAACCACCATGTGGTTGCTGGGAATTGAACTCAGGACCTCTGGAAGAGCAGCCAGTGCTCTTAACCTCTGAGCCATCTCTCCAGTCCTATAGGTAGGTGTGTCTTAGGGTTTCTGCTGCTGTGAAGAGACACCATGACCACGACAACTTTTATAAAGGAAGAACATTTAGTTGGAAGTGGCTTACAGTTTCAGACCTTCAGTCCATTATCATCATGGTGGACATGGTGGCATGCAGGCAGACATGGTGCTGGAGAAGTAGCTGAGTGGCCTACATCTTGGCTTGCAGGCAACGGGAAGTGGTCTGAGACACTGGGTGTGGCTTGAACATATATGAGACCTCAAAGCCCACCCCCACAGTGACACACTTCCTCCAATAAGACCACACCTACTCCAACAAGGTCACACCTCCTAATAGTGGCATTCCCTTTGGGGGCCATTTTCTTTCAAACCACTACAATGAGCCCATGACCCTGGCTCATCCCTAACTTCCAGGATCGCTTCTTCTCTGGGACCCCAGCTGGGAGCTCCATGGGAGATGACAGAGGTCCAGAGGTCCAAGCCTCCAATCTCAGCATGAATAGGTTTCTCAGGATGCTGCAGGCTGCCCAAGGCCACTGTGACAGGAGAGGAGCCACCTTAGCCCTTGGTTCCAAGGTCCCAAGAAGTCACTTCTTGGTGTGTCTCAGCTCTGGCCTCATGTCAATATGATTTCTTCTTTCTGCTAAGAAGTCTCACACACAAAGCCTGAGATGTAGAAGATCTGTCAGGTCCTCCTTAAGAGTAAGTCTGTTCTATTACCTTCACATCTGGCAACTAACGAGAGAACTATGGACTAAAGCCTTCTTGGTCAGTGAGTGCCCTTTTGAGAGGCACATGGGGGCAGAGGGATGTTTCTCTTCCATCAGCTCCTGCCAAGTATTGATCCCATTGAGGTGGAGGTGAAAGGATTCTCTCACCTGTAATCCAATCATCTGAAAAGACCTTTGGTTTTTTCATGCATTTGTTCACCCTACAAATGTTGGTTGCTCTCCTGTTATCTGGCAGGCACACATTATTCTAAGCATTTGGGAATCACTAAAGACAAGACTCCTACACTCCAGGAGCTTATCTTCAGTAGGGTTGTAAGATAACAAACAGATGAGTGAGTGAACTTTCCACTGGCTGGTGAAAGTGTAAAAAGCAAACGAGGTAAAGTGTGGTGGCCCAACTCTGTGGACAGTACTCAGCCAGCACAGCCTGTCCTCTGTGACCCCAGAAGGAGCGAGAAGCAGCCAGAGAAGTGTAGTCCAGACAGACAGACTACAGCCATGGTAATCCTGGGCAACCAGAAGGCTGGTACTTCTGGAACAAACGGGAAATGGAGTGGGCATGGCCATGAGGCACACTGGCTGCAGGCCCAGAGGACGTGTCCAAAATACTGAGTAAGCTCCAACTATGGCTGTGGGGGGTAGGGGTAGAGGTAGACTCTTATCAAAGGAGTACCACCAGCTGCTAGGAATTATTTAGCAAGATCCTGCTGAAGTCCAAAAAAAAAAGGAGAATAAGGAACCACAATGACTGAAAGCCATTCATGACCTGGGAAGAGAATGAGGAATCATGATGACTGAAAGCCATCCGTGACCTGGGATTTTCTACTGCTTATTAATAGGACATTTGGGGGGACAAATGGTAAAAACAAAACAAAACAAAACAAAAACCCTGAATAAAATGTGTGGGTAGATAATATTGACTTATCTTTCAGAGACTATTATTGCTGTAAGTTGACTATGTCACCCAAGAGTTCTAGTGTTGGAAACTTGTCCCCAAGTCGTATGGTGCTGTATTCTGTACTGGAGCCTTTTTGGGGAATTGGGATTAGGTGGGTCACACGGGTTAGTGTATTGATTACTTTTCTATGCTGTGATAAAAACCGCGACCAAAAGCAACTCTTAGAAGAGTTTCTGTATGGCTTACAGTCCCACAGGGTGTCGGGGAAGCATGGCAGCAGGTTGCTGGAGCAGGAAACTGAGAGATCACATCTTCAACCACAAATAGGAAGCAGAGAGAGCTCACTGGTAATGGGACAAGCTAGACACCCTCAAAGCCTGCCCCCCAGAGACATACTTCCTCCGTCAAGGCTCCGCCTCCTAAAGGTTCCATAACCTTCCTTAACAGCGCCACCAACCAGAGACCAAGTGTTCAAATACCTGAGCCTATGGGAGACGTTTCTCATTCACACCACCACAGGGGAAGACTCACATAACTTCAGTAGTCACTTTATAAAAAGAACCCCTAGCTAGCATGCTCGTTTGGGGTCGACATGTTATTTCCACCATGTTATGAGGCAGGAAGAAAACCCTAGCCAGATTCTAGGCACGTGCTGCCGATACCAAGCTCTGGAACGTCCCAGACTATAGAACCACCAGCCAAATAAACTCTTCTCTCTATAAATTACTCAGCCTCAGGCATTCTGTCACAGCAACACAAAATAAACTAAAGAGATCTTTATTTTTAGGAGATGTGCACTCAAGTATTTAGAGATGAGGAAACATCATCTCTCAAACATTGAAAGGTGGAGGGAATGTGCTTACAGGTGTATCATGTCTCAGGAGAGGTTGGTGCTTAGCGGTAGGGAGAACAAAGGAGGAAGGAAATGTACCAAAATGGTATAATAACATGTGCGGGATCTGAGTGGAGGCTCTGAGTAAATTGCCCACACGTTTTTTGCAACCTCCTCTGAAATACTCAAGGTAAAAAACCAAACACTGTCCATTTATTTCAAAGGAAAAATGGGGGAGTGTAGACAAAAAAATCTCAACGAGGTACCATTACGTATTTAGGCATGCATTACAGTGAAACACTCTCATAAAACAAACCTCCCTGAACAGCAACTCATGTGTGTTCACATGTGGAGGCCCGAGGCCGATGTCAGACGTCTTCTTCAGTCACTCCCCACCTTATATTTCAGGTCTCTCATGGAACCCCTTGCTCTGGGATCCTCCAATCCCTCCCTCCCCACTGCTTGTCCACACTGCTGTGCCTGGCTTTTTACATGGTGGCTGGGGACTCCAAACTCAGGTTCACATGCTTGCACAGTAGCATTTACTGACTGAGTCGCCCGCCGCCACCTGCCAGCCTCCCAGAGTTTGTTTTAGTTGTGGTAGAGGTGACGGGCCAATGGCCAGTCTCCAAGCCCTCAATTGTACACTAGCCAGACAGTACAGAAATGGGGCGTCCTCAACCCCAGGTTTTTGTTTGTTTACAAAATACCAGGGGTAGGAGCCCATCTTTCCAAATCTCCCAGAGGCTCTACTATGAAAGGGACTGCAAGGTGTGTCTGGACCCCACGGCCTTTAGATCAGATCTTCCCCAGATTCCCATGGATGACTCCAGAATCTGGGGGCCGGCAGTACAGTTGTATCAAGTGCTTCTCCCCAGGGAAAACACTGAAGGACAGGTGCTCTCTGTTTGTTTGAATCTGGTGTAGTTGCAAAATGTTCAATTCTCATCTCTACTTCCCTCTGCCAATTTGCCCTGGCACGGGCACCCATGCCTCTTGCCAAAGGCAGGGTGAGTAGGAGGACAACAGTGGGCTGGAGGGCCCAGGGCCAAGGCCATGGCGGGAGCAGGTGAGGCAGCCCCAAGCTGTGTGCCTGGGGAGAGCCCAGTCACCAGGTGAGTCAGAGCCCTGCTGTTTGTTGACAAACCTAAAGGGCTAGATGAGGTCAGAGAGAGGGAGGAGCCAGGAGTGTGCTCTGGGAGGAGGGAGAGGCAGCCGGTCCTGTCCAGCAAGTATCAAATGACAGCATGGATCACTATGGGCTTGATATCCGTCTTAAACTGCTCAACCGGGCTTGCTATCAGGGAGGGTCTTGGCACAGGGAAGGTATCAACCCCCACCTCACCCCACCCCCGAGAAACAAGGCCTGGAGGTCACAGAAGGTTCTGAGACTCCCTTTCGGGTGTGCAGAGAGAGAGCAAATTGGTCCTTTGCACTGAGCTTCAACGGGCCGACACTGGCCCCAGCAGGAGAGAAAAAGTCTGTAAGAAGGGGATCTGGAGCTATTCCTAATCGCCCAGTACCTCATGGGTCCTCCAGAAGTGACTTTTTGTGGCAGCTGCCTGTGCCAAACCAGACTCTGTCCCACCCACCCCTGCAGGACTGGGCTCAAGCCAGATGCCCCTTGGGTCATTTAGATTGTCCCAGGCTGGTCTCCCATTGACTTGGAGGTACATGTGCTTTGCTGATTATATTTGAAGTTGTCCTCTGGACTGAGGGTCAACCTTCTGACTTGGCAGGACCTGGGGATGTCTGGCACCTTTTGTAGGAACTCAACACACTATCTGCTAGGTGGCTGAGTGGCAGTTCTATGCCTGGTTAGAATTCGGTGGCAAATCCTCTTCATGTAAGTCTGATCCCCTCATGGCTGAAAAAAAAAAATGAGCCCAGATCAGCAAGATTGCCAGCAGGTAGAGGTGCTTGCTGTCCAGCAGGATGATTTGAGTTAAATAGTGAAAGGGAAGAACTGGCTCTCACAAGTGGTCCTCTGACTGCCATGCTCACACGTGTGTACATACACATATGCACATAAATTAAATGTAACAATTTGAGTAGGGACAATGGGCCCATTCCAATGAATGGCCTCTTTCTGAAGTGGTGAGCTCGGCGTTTGTCGAAATGGCTGTTCTTCTGGAGTAATGGGAGTTGTGGGAGCTTCCTCTTCTGTCCACGGTCAGCCTGTCTGGGTCCCAGGACTTCTGAACTCTTCCCTGTGAGAGCCCCTGCCCAGAGCGCCACAGAGGCGGGCTTTGATGTGTGAACTCCCCAGAGAGAATGGCCGATAATGTCTGCACACAGCCTCTGCTTCAGACAAGTTGGTATCTGAACCTGGCGGCCACTGCAAAGCCGCCATCCTCCTTTGTCATCAGAAAGTGACACACGGGGAAAATAAATCCCAGTAATCATGGCTCCTTCCTGGAACACACCACAGACTGCTTCCCGGAACGCCCAGTTCACTCCCACCTGATGCCCTGCTCTCCGTGAACCTCTTCCCAGCCAGCCCTAGGATGCGGTCTCCAGCAGTTCCCTGACCACCCGCTCTGCTGCCTGCTTCCTACAGCCTCTAGCCTGCAGACCCTGTGCATACTCAGGGGGCTGCAGTTCTGGTGAGCACACAGTGGCTGAGGGACAGTCGAGGACAACTCAGGCCCAGGGTTCTAGTGCTCCAGGAATGCAGAGCTGTGTGAGCCCCAACCCTTGTATTTCCAGCACTCTGAGGAGGGCAGAGTTCTGCCTTTAGGAGAAGGTCGTGACCGCTTCTAGGATACGGTGAAAGAGCACCAACGATGGGAGGGAAGAGCAGCCTTTGCAGTTCCCTCCAGACCTCTCTCTGGTGGTGTCACGGTGGCCTGTCTGCTGTGGGACTTTCACAGCACAGCCCTAGCTGGGGCTCGGGGAATTAGAAACACACTGGAACCCACGTGCCTCTGCATTCTCTTCCACAGGAAACTTGGCTTCAATCCCTTGTCCACCAGAAGGCCAAGACAGCCTTGGAACACCATGTGTCTTATCTGATGGTGTCTGGACAGAGGACTCTGGAAGCTCTCTTCAGAGCATCAAAAAGACCTAGCTGGTGACCTCATGGGTCACAGCCTTATTCCCTCCACTTGATTTCAAAACATGGGTCTGACCTTCCTGGCAGGGCTTTAAGTTCAGATATGCAGACAGACAGACAGACAGACAGACAGACAGACAGATGTGTGAGGGAGTATACTTGCTCTTGGGACTGAAATTCCACCAGAGGTCAGGGTGGCTGATTACTCATGGAACAGGAGAGGAAGGGGGGCCTGTCCCTGAGGTAAAGATTAAAACCAGGTGTTGGAAACAGGGGACAGTATGTTACCAGATAGCTGACCATATCCCTGCTGACAGATCCCCTCTCCTAAAAGCATAAAGCACCTGAGAGACAGGTGTGAAATCTGAAGGACTTTGTCCTTCTGAGTCACGTCAACGTGTGTAAGCAGCACCTGCAGGACAGACTAAGGCATCAGCCGGGGACAAAGGCATGCTCCCCTCCTGGGCTGAGGCTCCCTGTCTCCCTCTGGCCACCAAATATTACTCTCAAGGTCCACAAGTCAATCTTACAAAGACTCGGGGAGGGAAATGACAACTGTCCTAAGCACAGTCTTGAATAATTTATTTTTTGTCTGACTGTGAAGAACTGTAGGTCTATATAAAGTAAGTTAAACATTTGTTCTCCTAAAAACATCAACTGGAACTCTATGTTCAGAGAGACAGAAGTCTTTGTCCACATTCCTAAATGTGGGGACCTTCTTTTCTGTGTGTTCTGTGACTTAGAGCTAGTCTCCCAAAACTCAACACAGTTTTCTGTTGAAAAGGAGCCAGGATGAAAGCAAGCCTAGCCCAACAAGTATCATGAATGTGCGATCTCCGTTTCTGTCGTTGGGGAGAGACGCCCAAGAGGAGGGTAAGAGTAGACTGAAGCCGTCCTGATTCAGCATCTGAAACTGATGAGACACAGACCTGTGCTGAGTATTGATTGATGGAACTGCCCTCAGACAACTTCTACCCACGGATGCTGCTCTCTGGGAATCAGTTCTAATGCCTGAGTTCAGCCATCAGAGAGGCTGAACTCCAAAGAGAGACAGCCCCCACCTCTGATGGCTGGGTCCAGCCTCTTCTGTGTCCATTTGGGGCCTTGGGTTGAGCTGTGGCCTGAAGAAGGAACTCCGCCATCTATCATGTGGTCCTCACAAATGCCCAACCTGGCAATGACATAGTACCCATTTTTCCAACATTGTCACATATGACGATGGTGTCTACCCTGAACATTTGTCTTATCCATGTTTCATATATGTGTGTGCACATAACTATGCCAGCTGCCTATCTCTGGCCGCTAGTGGCAATGTGCCTTTTGGAATCCCAGGTTTGGTGCGCCAGGAATACACCTAAGGAAATAGACAACTGAGCCAAGCCACTTGCACAGAGGTTCATGCCTACAGACACCAGTGTAATGAAGGTTGGAAATATGCTGTGTTACTTAGTTTACAAAATATTTGACAACAGCAGCTGAAGTAAGGAAGGGCTTTTTGAGCTCACAGTTTGAGTCCATCATGGTGCAGTCATGGCACCTAGGGTGTGATGCAGCTGGTCATACGACATCCTCAGTCAGTTAATGAATATTGAAATTCAGCTCTTTCTTTCTGTTTATTCATTTGCCTTTTTATCTGGTTCCAGTGTCCCAGGCCATGGGATGGTGCTGCTAGTAATCAGGGTGGGTTTCCCCTCCTCTGCTAATCCTCTTTGGAAGCACCTTACAGACAAGCTCGGGGCATATCTCCTAGGTGACTCTAGATTCAATCAGTTTGAAGGTGGAGATGAACCACAATTGACCACAAGATCTACCAAACCCTGTGTACCCGACATGTATCCACCCCTCAGTCTTCTAGTGCTCAAGTCAGTCTCCAAAGCTGAGGGGGCTGAGGGCCAGGCCTGTGAGGAAGACACTCGTTTTCTGGAGTTGCCTTAGCAAACTGCCCCGATACCCCAGCTTAGTGCAACTCACTCCAAAGGCTGCAATTTATGCAATTTTCAGTGTTTTACCTGAATTATCTCTGTTTGTGTTCACATAAATATTAAAATGCAGCTAATTATTGTCTCCACTTTTACAAAGAAATATACTGAAGTGCAGAGAAGGGACGTACACAGCTAAAGAGTGATGGGACCTGGCAGGGGTGTGGCTCACAGACCAATCAGAGGCAACATCGTCGGCTCCACCTCTCTCACGGTATCTTAGTCCCTTCGTCCTTGAGGACAACTATATTCTATCCAGTGGACTGTGCAACATGTAGTCCACGCTTCTCTGGAGACCCCTCCCTTCAGATGCTCTATTCCTGTAGCCCCCATGGGAGTCTTAGCAGTGAAGTTACATCCCCAACACCTCTGCCCTCCTACCGCCCTGCAGGATCCTGGCTAGCCCAGCTCCTCCATTTTGTTTTGCTTTTCTCTCAGGCCTTCCTCCTGCCTTCTCCTTTGGTCTGTCCGGCTTCCAGTCCTCAGAATCTTTCTAAAGGGAATTCCCTCAGCCAGGTGGCCTTTGTTACAGCTACTTGGCAAAATCCCAACTCCAGAGAGCCCTCCCTTCCACCTCTTGGTGCCTACACCGTAGCTTCTGTCTCTTTGGACAGATAATCACACCGTCAGGCTTGGTGCTTCTGCACTGGGCTCTCCGGCTCAGCTCAGCCTGCACAGCGGCCCTCAACACTGCCAAGCTGGGCTATAGATTCCATTGTTCTCTGCAGTCATCTCGCCTCCTGTGCCCAGAGCACCAGTTTGCTTTCCTGTCTCTGCCTCTGGCCCTCCTTCTGCTCCGCCGACCCCTGCACTCTCCTCCTTCCACGCGAGCCCGCTACTTAACGAAGCTTTCATCTTCCTGACACCAACTTGGCCATCCCATCGAAGCTGTGCCTCTCTCCTCCCTGCCTGGATGGCCAGAGGCCTCCCAGCTGGGCTCTGGAGTCAGCCATCCCACTCCCTGAGTGTCTCTGGCCTCTTGCTCAGTGCCCTTCTGTTTCTGGACAATTCCAACCAGCACCCAGCAGAGCTTCCTTCACAGTCTCTCTGGCACAGAGACCTCTGAGCTCTTCTCTGCCTTTAGAGTCACAGTTTCCCATTGTGTCTATTTTCTTAACTCCTATGTACTCCTGGGCCTGCTGCAGCCTGGCTCAGCTCCCAACGCCTTTCCTGGAGGGCTTGGTCAAGGTTGCCAGTGACCCGTCTGGCTGGCTCTTGGACTTTATCCTCAGAGTCTGGACACACTCAGAGCATCTGTCAACAGACTCTCCCAGTTCACCTTCTAACCCCAATGGTCCTCTGTAACCCCCCACCCCCTTGTTTTTCAGACTCCTGAATGTGAATGCTCCCTGGGTCCCCTGGACTTCTTGACTTCATTTCCCCAGTGGTTTCCCTCAGACCATGGATTTAAACTCTCCAGCCAGTGATTCCAAACCCATCCTCTGCTTTGAACTTCCTTCCAATTAATCTGCAGACACTACAGCCTTTCCTGGTTTCCTCCAGAGACCCCAGCCATCCCATAATGGCACATTCGGATTCTATTTTCCCCAGCAGTCCATTCCCTACAACAGTCGCCACCCCAGGAAGCTGACGCGACACCCTCCCCAGCTCACTCAAGCCCTTCTCCAGCAGTCCTCTTCGTGGCATCGGAAATCTACGCCCTATGGTGGCCTGGAGGGCACAACCCTTTTCTCCATACTCTGCTCAAGATACTGTCCCAGAGATCAGCAGTTTTCTCAGTTCCTACGCAAGTCCCTTCCATGTGAAGATCCTGGGGACACAGCCTGTCTCACCCTAAATAAGCTTCCCTGTTCTTCACATAGGGCTGTTTTTCCTTACCGTCTCCCTCAGTTTTAAATGCCGTCTATTCAAAGCGATCATCACTAACCAGCTTTATCTAAAGTAAACCCTTTTTGTATTCCCTATCTCAAACCTATTTTCTTTATTTCTAATATCACAAACTTAAATTGATTCTTCTTTGTTTTTTTAAATCCCTTTAAAATTTGATTTGATCTTTGTTTTTGGCAAGAACAAATATATACGTATAAGAAATATAATACATATTTTCAAAATACGTTTGTACTGGCTGGCATCTTCTGATCGTGTTAAGCAGCTGCACATCTGTCTCGGATGTTAAAATCGATTTCTTTGCGTGTCCGTTTCACTCGTTTTCATGTTGCTGTGGACCCAAGAAAGCCCGTTTCTTGCTTCACACGATACCCCTTCAGGAGGCAGAGTGGTGCCCGCCATAGTCTGTTGGGTACGAGAATGAATGAGTGAAGGATAGAGAGCAGGATTGGAACCACCTGTGGCTCATGTGGGTGCTGGCTCTCTCTCACGGCTCAAACAGCTTCCTGCAGAGGATGGAGCACAGTACAGGAGTTGTTGAGAGTGGGTGCAGGCTACCTGAGAAGGCAACTGGTCAGGGAAGGCTTCCTGGAGGAAGAGGCTTGGAGCTGAACGGCTGAGAGTCTGTCCCCTTTCCTCTGCCATCAGATCAGCCGTCCCACTCCCTGATCTGCAGACCCTGAGCAGCTCAGCTCTGACCACGATGGGCTGGCACTGGATTCGAATTCATCTTGCTCCCCTACTGTGTCTGGCCTATGGAAGAAAGAAATCAGGCTCTTCCAGGACCCCTGTAGGAACTTTCTTTGGAACAGCTGCTTTTGGTCACCTGTGCTTCCCACCCTGACCCAACTCCATCACCCATATGCTCTGCTCCCCCCACTCCATCTAGCCTCTAGCCCCCTCTCCTCCCTACACTCAATCTAGCCTCTTGGCCAGGTCTGTCTTCTTCCAGCCTTCTTTGGGGAGGACGCTGTTCCTCCCACTGGTATCTCTGGCCTTTGCTCTCCGCCTGTTCCCACCTTCGTCCACACTCATCCGAGGGTGAATCAGGTTGACTGTGGTCACAAACCCCAGTGGCCCAAGGCTCACAGTGACTGGTGTGTGTGAACCGGGAGAGGAACAGGGTCTAGTACTATTCAGGCACTATGGTTTTTCCCATGGTCTCCATCAGAGGACACAGGCTGGTGGAGCCTCTGCCGTCTGGACTATTGCCAGGCACCATGGTGGGAGGGAAAAACGAGGAGAATTATGAGTCAGCTCTTACCAGCACTCATCCGGAAATACTTCATGTCTCTTTCCCTCTCATTTTATGGGTCTGTGGGCTTTTCTGGGTGAGGGGAGGTAGGAGCAGTGAGTAGAGCATGATGCTCAGGCACAGAAGCACACTAGCACTCCAGGGCTTCCACCCTAAGCCGAATGCTCTCAGAGGGTGGGCACTGTCTTCTCCATGCCCAGCCTGTAAGTTGTGCAAAGATGTGGATGAACATGAACCCCTCTTCTGGACCAGGATGCTCCCTTCCATTTCAGTGGCTTCTAACACACACAGTGGTCGTCGTCGTCGTCGTTGATTTTTGAGGACTTTGGCTCAAGAGAGTACCGGCAAAGTTTCGGAAAAAGTGTCCATTAGTTGACCTCATTTTACCCTGTGCGTTTTAGCCACAAACTCTATTCTTTTCCTTTCAGGGTGTGTTCCCCTCCCCCACCTCCTACTCCCACCCAGCTCTCTGGACACTGAGTTGGTTCGGCCTAAAGCTATAGGAGAGGTTTCTGAGAAGTTCTCTGCCCCTCCTGAGCAATGGGGACCTCAGCCGTCCTGGGTTGAGCCCTTCCCAAAGGCCAGCACTGGGGTCAATGTTGAATCACTTTTCATGACTTCTTGTCACAAGCCAGCTGGTAAGGAGACAATTGTCCTCAAGCCACTTTTATAGAGAAGAGGAAACTGAAGTTCAAAGAGGATTTAAAACCTCCCAGCTGGTGGGCCGGACCTCTGGGCATTTCCCTAGTCTGTGCGACAGGCACACCTGCCTCCTGACTGGCTGGCTCCACTGCTGAAGGGGTGAGCCGTTGAAGGTCAACCCTGGAGCCGGCTGCCAGCTTGCCTGGGAACTAAGTGTTCTGTGTGGGGGTTGAAGTGCATAGATAATGGTGGAATTTACCTCTCAAGATGGCAGGGCCAAGTGTGACTTTGTTTGATAAGCTTGGATTTTATGTCTTCAGAAGCAAACAAACAAACCATCAAGTGGCAGCATGCTGGCCAGCGTCCCAGGAGCCTGCCTCAGAAGGAGAGGCTTGGACTCCACCCCAGACAGAGCCAGGGCTACGGGGTGGGGAGCTTCATGGAGTTTCCCGCCAATACTCAGATTCCCTTGGCTGTGTATCTTCCAGCTTTTCCTCATTTCCTCCATGGCGTTCAGGAGCTGTGGACTCACTTCCAGGGCTCAGCTCACTGGTAGAAATGACAGTGACCAGAGTGCATTACCTGACACCACATGACAGTCAGTCATGGGTCTAAGAACTTTCTTTGTTTTGTATCTTCTTTTTAAAGCTTTTGTTAATCATAGGGAGCTAAGGCAGAAAGATCACGAGTTTGGTGGCTAGCCTGGGCTATATAATGAGACTGTCTCATAGGTATGACTTTTCTGTAGGACAGATACTTTAATAACAAATGTTTTTTGTATTCATTTTACCTTAGTTTTTAAAATTGACAAATAAAAATTTTAAACTGGAGGTAATAATGGGATGCAATGTGAATTCCACCCCCACCCCAACTTTTGAGATGTTTTGTTTTGAGATAGGTTCTCACTATGTAGACCTGGAACTCAGAGATCCACCTGCCTCTGCTTTTGGAGTGCTGTGGTATGTCACCATGGCCCCAGAAGCATGTGATATTTTAATACATGTATCCATGTTCCACCATGAAGAAATAAAAGTTGATTGAGGACACAGATGCATGTAAACAGATCTTAAAAATTAATTTACTTTTAATTGACAAATTCAAGTTATATACGTATTTATTTATTGTGCACAGCATACTGTTTTTAAAAGTGCATGCATTGTGGAATGGCCAAATCAAACTAGTTATCATATGCGTTAAGTCACCCAATTGTCTCTTTTGTGGTGAAAACACTGATATACATTGTTTTTTTTTAGCTAAAGTCGCCATGTTGTGCGATAGATCTCTTGAATTATCCCTTTTGTCTAAACCCTAACCATTATCTCCTTTAACTTCCACTATCTTCTTCCATGAACCCCACTTTATCTTTTTGAGTTATCCCATTTTACATGTGATAAATATGAGGCTTACATGAAAATGTCCTCAAGTTCCTGCCTATGGAGTGATGGCGCTAAGCTAGCAACCCACAAGCCTTCCAAGGGGCCGTAGTCCCTCCACTTTGCTGTGAAGAGTCACTGATGGCATGCCAGAGTTGACAGCGGTGATCAAGCTGATGATGATGATGGCGATGGTCATGGGGGTGACGCTGATGATTGATGTCTGTGGGTTGCAGATGGTTTGAGCATGTCCTCTGAAGACTGTTATATTAGAAAGTTCAGACTTGGAGTGGCAATGTTGATTAGTGATGGGGCCTTTAGGAGGTAGAACTTAGTGGGACTCAGATGGGCTATTGGGAATTATGTCCTGGGAAGGGATTAATGGAGTTTCAGAACTCTGGGTAGTTCACACAAAAACAAATTGAAACAAACAAAGCAAGCCCTCAATCTCTGGCTTCCTGTCATCCCATTTGATCTCTCTCTGTGTGTCTTTCTTACACACACACACACACACACACACACACACACACACACACACTCATTTATACCATGATGCCATCTGTTCTGTTGAGATGCAACCATAGAGCCTTGCCAGGGACAAAATGGATGGGATCACTCAAGTTTAGATCTTTAACCTCCAAAAGTGTGAACTAAATAAACCTCCTTTCTTTACAAAGCATTTAGCTTCTGGTATCTGGCCTCTGTTGCTATGGCAACATAGAATGTACGGGAAGCCCAGGGAAATGGTCCAACAGTTAAAATACTTGCTGCACAAGCAGCATGCATGAGGACCGGAGTTTGGATCCTGGAATCTATGTGTCTTAGTTAGAGCTTGCTTCGACTGCTGTGATAAAACACTAACCAAAACAACCTGGGGTTTATTTCACCTCACGGATTACAGCCCACCATGACAGGAAGTCAGGGCAGAAACTTGAGGCAGGAATCTGGAGGCAGGAGCTGAAGCAGAACCGTGGAGGAAGTCTGCTGACTGGCTTGCTCCTTGTGGCTTGCTCAACTTGCTTCCTTACGCTACCCAGGACCACCTACTCTGAGGCGGCATCACTCACAGTGATCTATGCTCTGCCCTATCAACCATCTATCTAGGGAATGGGCTGCAGGCTTTCCCGCCAGCCGTTCTGATGGAAGCAATGGGATTCCTGAAGCAAGCAGGCTAGCTAGACTGGTCGTACCAACCAGCTCTGAGTTTAAATAAGAGATTCTGATTCAGTGAAAGAGAGAGAGAGAGAGAGAGAGAGAGAGAGAGAGAGAGAGAGAGAGAGAGAGAAAGAGAGAGAGAGAAAATGATTAAGAAAGACAACTGACATCAACTTCTGGTGTCCATACACATCACCACACAAATGTGAGCCTACACACATGAACACACACATACACATGCATGCACGCCATACACAGGAAAGAAAAGAAAATGAATGGATATATCCCTGAATAGTTATTAATAAGTTACCTGACTCTTAGCCTCTTAGAAGTCAAAGCCTCTCTGCTTGCATGGGACATAATGGAAGAGGCTTTACCTGTACCAGGATGCCAGATGAGCAAGAGCTGTTCTTCACCAATTTAGTCCCCTATCTTCCCCAGGGAGCCAATCTTGTGTAACCACAGCCTAGAAGGCCACACACACACACACACACACACACACACACACACACACACACACACACGCTTGTGGCAGAAGACCCAGGGTCCCACTGAGGCCACCTCCTCTTGGCACAGCTTCTCCCAGGCTGAAGTATCCTCCTAGTCCTCTGCCCCGTCCTTTTCTCTCCAGCCCGGCCCAGTTCTAGGAGTTCATCTCACTGGCCTGGACTGGCACTCACATCTCGGCTTTCTGTATTTTTATGCAGCTCACGCTGAGGACCAGCTCCAGAGCTTGCGGCTGGTGGGTTTATTCTTCCCTTTGTGAATTCCTCCATTTGTCTTTTTAAACTACGTTTTTGAGGCACCTGCCTTGTGCTGCATGTGTGTGTGTGATGCAGAGGGGTGAGCCGGGGCTAGGGCAGACATCTCTTTTCAGTTGTGCGGCTGGACAAACAACCATTCCAGGTTTCAGTTTGCTCTTGGGAAAACTCTTGATCGTCACTAGTGACACTGTGTGGAATGTGGGAGCTAACAGTTCATCACAGGTCTTCTGTAACCCTAGCCCCTTACTCAAGTGCTTGTCCTACCTTGCTCTGATTGCAGCTCCTCCCCAGTGCTCAAATGGAACAAGCCACTCCAGCGGTCTGAGGTCGTGTGGAGGGCTTTGGGTGGTTCATGACCTAGGCAGGGTTGAGCTGCCCGGTTCCCCACTGTGTAGTCCACCGAGTACAGGTCTCCCCAGGTGTGCTGTCTGGACTGGAAAGCAGAGAGCTGGACAGAGAGAGCCCTTCCTTCAGGCCAGTGGGTTGTTTCGCTGAGCTATGTGGAGAAAAGAGAACACAGATCACTCCAGGCCCTACCGGAGCCACGATTGTGGGTAGATTCCTGAGACTGTCTTAGTAAGAACTGCTTCCAAACAGAGAGGGAGAAAAGGCCAAAGAAGGAGGCAGGGAAATAGTAGGAAGTCAAGACAGGTGCTAGTGAGAAGTGGGGAGGGGGGTGGACACGACACGACTCTGTCTAGAACCCAGAACCTTCTTCCTTGCACCTCACCAGTCAGGGCCTAGCTGGGCTGAGCTGCTCCCTCAGGCTTCTCAGCTAGAGAGAGTTTGAGGGCTTGAAGTTAGCAACCGGGGAGGAAATAGGATCACGGAGAGAATAGGCCGAGAGAATCGGCAGCCAGAACAGTCAGTTGGCATTCCCAGAGCACATACCAATGTGGCCGAGTTCCTAGAGTGCTTGCCTAGCAGGCACAGGACCCTGTGCTCAAGTCCCAGCACTGTGTAAGCTGGGTGCTAGCCTGGAACCCCAGCACGGGAGAGGTGAAGACAGGATCAGGAGTTCAAGGTCATTTGGACCTTGAACTACATAGCCAGTTCAAGGCTAATCTGGACTACATGAGCTCCTGAAGCCCCCCTCTCAAAACAAAAATGAACATCAGAGGTACATCAGAACCTGGGGCCTCAATTGGTACTGCATGCTCGAGTGCGTGCGTGCGTGCGTGCGTGCGTGTGTGCATGCGTGCGTGTTCCTTCCTCCTCATTCATTGAAAGCTTTGATCACTAAAAAAGCAAAGACTACATGAACACAGTCATACATTCAAATATGCAAGCACACATCACACACACACACACACACACACACATACACACACACACACACACACACACGTTTTTGATGCCCCGTGTATTTCATTTTTACTTAAAAGAACTCAGCTATCATGTGTGCAACATGTCTACACTGAACTCGGACAAAACCAAAATATATATTTTCTCATTAATCAACTTCCCCCTCTTTCTCAACAAAAACCAAAAACATTTAATCCCAGCACTCGGGAGGCAGAGCCAGGTGGATCTCTGTGAGTTCAAGGCCAGCCTGGGCTACAGAGCGAGATCCAGGACAGGCACCAAAACTACACAGAGAAACCCTGTCTCGAGAAAAACCAACAAACAACCAACAAAAACAACAAAGACCCCAGCATCTACTATTCTTTCTAATCCAATATAAGTCGATTTTAAAAGGTTGGAAATGGTGACGTTCTATAATTGTTATAGCACAGTAGGAAATGAAGTAGACTGGCCATGTCGTTTTAGCCTGTAGGTTCCTCTCTTCTGCAGGGCTGAAGCACGAGCCATCCCAAAGTGCAGTAGCTGCAGTACCCCATCATTGTTTGATTAGCTCTCATAGCTACAAACGGGCATTTGTCTTTCAGTCTCGCGAGTAACGATGGTCAGAAGGATGCTGTGCTGTGGTCTCCAGTACTGGCCCGTGACGACTGGGCCGGGGATGCTCGCTGGCATACTTCCTGGCCTCGTCTGGGGAGGGATCAAATGTGAGTGTGGCAGTCAGATTAGAAGGATGCTGTACTTCCTTCCAGACCTGGCCTCAAGTGTCACAGTGTCACTTCCGTTACAGTTTTAAGTATGCCTGGGTTCAAGGGGATAAGCAGATCATTAGGAAATGAGAAAGGTGTTTAGGATGGGAAATCTCACTGTAACCATCCTGGGTAATAATGCAGGGTCCAAATATTTGTCCTGTTAATAAAGACAGATTGTGTCGTTTGTATTCTTTCTAAGAGATTGTCACCAACTATTGTGACTCCGATGTTATAATGAGCAGTACAATGAAAATTCCCTGTGGTCTTCGGACTTAAGTGTGTTTCTCATCTCTGTTTACTCTTGGCTTTCTCCTCCACAAATGGGAGAGCTAGTTTTGACCCCTGAGGCCCACGGAGTGGCTGAAGGGAGCCAGTGTTGGCTGAGCCCTGCTTATGAAGACTTATGGCCATGGTTACTTCTGTGTGAGACAGACCAGGCATTTGATACAAGAGCAAAGCTGGGTCTTGGCAGGGTCGCCTAGCCTGCTCTTATCAACACCCTGTCAGCAGTGCTGCGTACTGGGCAAGACTAAACAGCTATGTATCCTTGGCATGGGGAACTGGGATCCATTTAGGTTGCCTGGTCCCTGGAAAGGGCTTCATTGAAGTGTGCAGAACAGAAGAGGAGCTGTGTGCTTTGAGGGGGAGATGCCTGGTTGGGGAACGGTTCGTTTCTGTCGGCAGCTGCAGTTGGGTTCCTTCCCAGAACTGGCTCTCCTAGAAGCTCCAGGTTGGCTTCACAGTCCACAGTTTCTGGATGTCACCTCTTCCCAGGACAGCACTGCAGTCCAGAAGTGAGGCTGGGTCGGGTTATACAGAATCTCCAACTTGGTTTTTATCTTAGAGAAAATAGGCACTTTCCTAAGGTCCTGTCAGTTAATTCTCCCAGGGGACTCAAATGCAGATCTCTAGGCCTCGATCTCCCCTTCCTACAGGTCATGTGTGGACTTTCTTGGGGACTCCACATAGAGAAGCACACAGTAGCCTGGCAGAGTGATCAGCACTGTGCGTGCTAACACCCACTATTGGGGTTTACATCCTGGGTCCCGTACTTTTAGTAATGGTCGCACCTTATCTACCCAGTGCCTCAGTTTACCTACCTACCAGACAGGGACAATGATGACTGTGATCAGATTTGCTCTACCAGAACCCCAACTCACCACAAGGCATCTCACCGTTCAGTAGAAAGGTCTTCATTGGGGGATGGAGTGGGCAATAGTTCTTCTGCCCTGGGGTCATCATCCATCATGAAGCCAGAGTCCTGGCCCCCATGGAGGATGAAAGCAGGAGCCAATCTCCACCCACCCTCCAGGATGAAGGTCCCTTCTCTGGGAACCCAGAATTCAAAGGAGGTAACTTAAATCAGACACACACAACATCTTTCCAAAGAGAAGTAAGGGCAAAAGGGGGTTTCTGTGGTTACTATAAACACATAGAAAATAGAAGGGCCGTGGAGACAGCTCAATTAGTAAAGGGCTTTCCTTATAAGCACTGGGATTTGAGTTTAATACTCAGAACCCGTGTGAGAAGGCCAGGCATAGTGGCACTCACTAGTAATTCCAGTCCTGGGAATGCAGAGACAGAAGGAGTCTTTGGGCACTCTGGCCAAACTCCACTGCTTGACAAGGCCAAGATCCCAGTGAAAGACCATATTTCAAAAAAGAGGTGAGAGCTGAGGGTGACTTCTGGCCTCAGCATGAAAACGAACACATCTGAAAACCCATACTGACAAGAATGCACACACACACACACACACACACACACACACACACACACACACACACACACAGATGCATGCAGATGAAGGGTTTTTTTTCTGCTTTTTTTTGTTTGTTTGTTTTAAAACATAAGACAGGGTCCAAATTCAGCCTGGAGATCACACACAATAGCCTGGCCACAGGGAGGACAGAAGACAAAGCTGAGGCCAGCCGGGCTGCACACCACAGTCCCTTCTGCGTGGCCTTGACCTGCAGCCACTTCAGAGGCTGAACCCGGAAGTGAGAAGTCTCATCCAGCAGCGGTTGGCCACATGTACAGTGCTTAGGGCCAAACGCCTTCCAGGCAAAAATCAGAGAGCGTGACAAGATTCTCCAGTTAATTTTAATCAACTCTGAAACCTCAATCCAGCTCCAGTGACAGGGGCAGAATTTAGCATCTGTGTGGCTAGTGACGACCACACATTTCCTAATGTGTGACCCACTGCTTCTTGCTGCTGCTTCACTCTGGAGTCTAAACAGACCAAAAGAAGAGCCGTTTTTCTCGGAGGCATCACTCTGTGGAAAGGTGAGTGCTGGGGCCCGGGGGCAGCAAGAGCTTGCTGAAGATACACCAGGTGATCTACAGTCTCAGCTCCTTGACAGATATTCCAAATGGAATCACCGTGATTCTCCTGTGAACACCTGTCCATGTTCATAACTATCCACGAGAGCATAGGGCTCCTCGCATCCTCCCCATGGAAAACCAAAGCCTATTCAGCCAGGCCTCTTCCTGGATAAGCATCAACAGCAGCGTTATCAAAAACAGGTTGATTTAAACCTTTTAAAATCTTTTTTTGATTTTTACAGAATAACAACAACAGAATGTTGCTGATGACTACCGCTTAATAAACTTGTTCTTTGAACGGTCTAATTTTTATACTCTGCAAATTTCTCAGGGAAACACTTGTGTGCACAGAACCTGCTTGGGTCTCGAGAAGTAGGTGGCCTTGAATGTCTGCCACAGGGGTGCTGTGAGCGAGATAATGATGGGTGATCAAGCCATCACCACAGACAAAAGATTCTCATTTCATCCTAATTATTTCTGGGCTCCTCAGCATCCTGGACCCGTGTCCTTTCTCTGGGAGGGAACAGTCTCTCAATCAGTAAAAATCCCTCCTTCCCCACCCCTAGGCAAGAACTGACATTTTACCACCTCTACCAAGTGTTTGCACTTTGTTCCAGTCTCGCCCTAAACACAAGCATAGAATCAACACAATCATTCAGAATGGGAAGCAGAGTTCGGGCTTGTTTTGAAAATACCTTCTAAAAAGAAGAGTTTCAGAACAATAAAAGTATTGATAAAAATCACACAGCTGAAGTGAAACACTCTCATCCACCTTCCTGGTGCTTCCTGTTTTGGTTAACACATTATCGTCAGCCTCAGAGGTATTTCCACCCTCTGCTTCCACCCGCACATCTGGACGAAGTGTGCAGTCCATGGGAAGGGTCTGGAGCCCTTGCTTGTTCTGCTCAGGTACTAACCCTTCAGCTAGTTGTTGCCAAGAGAGGGGCTTTGGCCACCTTCTGGACCAGCAGAGTCACATCCTAAGTGACCTGCACTGCTTTCTGCTCTGGACCCCTGGTTCTAATCCTGGTTGCATCTTTGTCTTTGGGGAGGGGTGGTATTCTGTGCTTTTCCCAGTCCTGGGGCAGAAAAGAGCGTTCTTGGCATCCTCCATCTGCAGTTGATTACACTTAAGGGGTTATTGGCATGCTCTTCAAGGCACCAAACAACACTGTAAGTCCCAAAGAGGACACAATGAGAAGGTGACAAGATGCTGACAGTGTCAGCCTCTCTTTGGCAAGCCTGGCTCCTCTTCCCAATGGATGTTGAACCCCATTAGCAAAGCTTTGAGATCATTCTCCCTTGTTCCTACCTCTCGGTGTCTATGTGGATTTCTTTCTTTTGCTATTATTTTGCTTTTTGAGGCAGGGTCTCATGTAGTCCAGGCTGGCCTTGAGCAATTACATATCAAGTGCGAACTCTTGATCCCCCTGCCTCTGCTTCTACCTATTGGGATTATAAGCCAACCCACTGCTTGGCTTGCTGTATCTTTTTATTTTGGTGTAGAAGCAGTGCTATTGGTGTATTATATTTGCTAAAAGCTACTATGTCCTCCTTTCAGATGTGAGGAGAGAATAAATGACAGATAAACATTTACTCCAGCAGACATAAATCACTAATGATGTTTAAGTTTTTGCTGGATTTTTCAAGACAGTATTGGGGAAATAGGAAAACTTTGAATATTTGACAGTTTCTAAAGATAGCCACCATCTATAGATTCAACATCACCCTCACCTCTGACCTTGTCCTCTCAGTCTGGACTGGCCCCATGGCTGCTCTGACCATAGAGAAGTATATCCTTAAGTGGACTAGCAGCTTCTGTCTGTAAACAGGTGGAGTTTTCTGTTCCGACTGCCTGTTCCCAAAAACCCAGCAGCTGCTTCCCAAATTACCACAGAGAGACTTACATTAATTATAAATGCTTGGTCAATTGCTCAGGCTTTTTTACTAACTAGCTCTTACATTTAAATTAACCCATTTCTACTCACCCATGTATTGCCATGTGGTCGTGGCTTTATCGGTCCTCTGGCATCTTGTTTCTTGGGCAGCTGGCTGGCATCTCTCTCGACTCCGCCCCTCTTCATTTGAGTCCTCAGTTTGTTCCTTCTGCCTAACCTTACCCTGCCTTACCATAGCTTTATCATTAACCAATGAGAGCAACACACATTCACAGCCTATAGAAGGATCATCCCACAGCATGTCTCCTTCCACACTCTTGGACACTCTCCACCTGCTGCTGAGAAGTTCAGGCCATGTGGAGAGCCACATGGAGGACTTCCCCACCCCCGCCCCCCAGTGCTCTTTGATAGCACCATGATGGGTGTGGGGGAGGCCAGGCCATCTTGTTTTTTCTTTCAGGACCTGTCCCAGCAGTCATCAACTTCATCAGGTTTTCCCCACGTGCATGAACCAGGGCGGAAGTGACCCCTCACCTGTGGGCCTCACACCAACCTCAATGACCGGGGACAGCAGCGTCAGCCTGACTGTTCTGCACTGTGGACTTCACCCAGCATGCTGTACTGGAGACACAGCCTGAAGCCCATGGACAAAGGGCAAAGGGCACAACAGGTTGCCCAAGGCGCGGGCCTAGTCTGAGTCTCCCATCGACTTGGGTTTCTAGACTAGGGAAAACACAACTCCTGCTTTTCTACGTCCTCTCCTGGTCCTCCCACTTCTGTGACCTCCTACGTCCTGTTCACTGAAGGGAGAAGACAAGCACAGGACCGATATAGTGTCTGCAGTCTCCTCTGGCAGCACCTAACCCTTCCCTCTCACGTGTGTGTCCCTCCCCATGAAAGCATCCTTCCTGGGCTGGAGAGATGGCTCAGCGGTTAAGAGCACTGGCTGATCTTCCAGAGAATCTGAGTTCACTTCCCAGTGACCAATGGTGCTTCATCATCATCTATAGTGGGATCTGATGCCCTTTTCTGCCATGCAGGTACACATGCAGATAGAGCATTCATATACATAAATAAATAAGAAGTTTTGAGAGAGAGAGAGAGAGAGAGAGAGAATCCTTTCTGCATACACCCCACCAAAAAGGACATCTCTTCTTGTTCTTAAAAGGAGCCTGGATCAGTAGCATTGTTTTTGCAGAAAACAAAACATACAAACAAACAAAAAAAAAACAACACCTGCAGCTGTGGTGGAAATGGGGGATTTTGATTAAAGGGGGAGGGGACTCAGTCAGGACTGTTTTGTCTTAAAGGAGCAAGACCACACTGCACTGGGTCTGACCCTCTATGTAAAAGGGGTTCACAGACAGGTTTCTGGAGTTTTTTCACCTCACACATTCTGCTCTGTCTCAAGCAGCTGGTCTGAAACTGAAGGTCCTGATATGGTGACAGGACCTGAGTTCAGGCCCTAGTTGCCTATCTATGAAATGATCATAGATTACTTCTCTCTAGGCAGGCAGGGATTGGGTTCTTTTTTATTTTTAATTTAATTTTTACATGTATGTGTGTTTTACCTGCATGCATGTCTGTCACATTCATGCCTGTGGCCCTCAGAGTCCAGAAGAGAGAGCATCAGATCCCCTGGAACTGGAGTTACAGATAACTGTGAGCTGCCTTGTGGATGCTGCGAGTCAAACCCAGGTCCTCTGAGAGAGCAGGAAATGCTCTTTAACCACTGAGCCATCTGTCCACCCATATTGGATTTTTTTTAAGCCCTGTGCTTTCCCATTCTGCTGAAGGTGGTCAAGGGGAAGCCACTCTGCCCTGTGGTTAACAACTGTCTTTTGGGGTTGGGAATAAACTTGGGAAAGGGAGGATCTCATTCAGAAATCAGGAATGTTGAGGCTCAAATACGGTCAGGAGAGGAAAGTCAGCCCAGGAAAGAGTAAAGTAGAAGAAAGGGAGAGAGAGGGACAGAGGAGACAAGGAAGAAACGTTGTCCTAGGACCCAGAGCAGGCTTGCACTGTATGTCTGACTGAAGTGGAGGGTAAAGGCCCAGGCATGTGAGGACCAGAGTGCTTAGGCAGATGCCTGGGCCAGAGCTGCCCAGGAAATAAGAATCTTCTCGTCACTGTACCCTCGCCAGTTCTGCTGGAAAAGGGTGCAGAGGGAGGATGGTCCTGGTCAGGAGCATCCCCGAAGAAAACCTGCCTCTCTCTGGTGGGTCACTTGGTGTTTCAGAGTGCTATGGACAGTGCTGTGCACACCACAGTGGTAAGGCAGGGCAGAGGACCCTCCAGGATTTCTACAGACAGCCCTCCTCTCTGGAAGACCAGCAAGCTGGGGCTAGGATGGGCTACTTTGGAGAATGGAGAGAGGCCAAGTCGCTCTTCCTGACTGGAAGAGCAGCCAAGCTTCTGTTGCCAACTGGCTCCAGAGTCTTAGGTAGTTCTGTCTCTCCCAGCTGCCTTGGTCTCTCTAGGGCCGTTCCTCCTCATCCAGGCAGGGGATGAACGAAGTGTAACTTCTTGTCTTCCACCTTGATTTGCTCTATAATTTTCAAAAATGAGACACAAATTACCTGCACTGAGTGGCACAGATCGTATTTGTCTGTTTCCCTAGGCAACCACCACCCACATGAAGATTCAGAATGCTTCCTCCCCGAACACACATCAGTCCTTCTGCATCCCTTCCAGCCACCGCTCACTCGCTCCCCATCTCCTGGCTTCTGTTACCATAGGTTAGCTTTTCCTAGCCTTGAACTCCACAATAATGAAGCTATACAGCATAGAACAGTCTTTTTGTGTCTGACTTCTTTAGCTCGGCAGAACGTTCTAGAGATTCGGGCAAGTCTCTCTATTCTCTAGTTGTTTGTTTCTTGTTGTGGAGCAGTTTTACATCGCATGCATGGCTACCCCTCAGTTTGGGCGTGTCTCACACTTATTAGAACTTTGGCTGTGTCCTGGCTTTTCTATCACCGAGAAAACTTAGGAGAATGTGGGTGGATGTTTCCAGCCAGTTGCCCTGGATAATAGCCTCAGAGTGGAATCGCTGGGTGACTTGAGGATTATGACAGTGCTAATTGCCAACTGGGTAGAATCTAGAATCATCTAAAGAGAGCCTCAATCATCTAAACCAGGCTGACCATGCCCGTGAAGATTTTCTTGACCCTGGTGGCTGAAGTGAGGAAGCCCCCCGTGAATGAGGGAAGCACCATTTTCTGAGTTTGAGTCCTGGACTGTTAATAGAGGAGAAAGGCAGCTGAGTGAACATTCTTTTCTTTCTGCTTCTAACTGTGGGTGTGATGGGAGCCTCTGTGTGAATCCTGGAATCAAACTCACATAAACCTCCCCGCTCCTCAGTTGCTTTTCATTAAGTTATTTTATCACAATAATAGAAATCAAGGTTGAATGTTTACATTTATTAGAAAATATCAAATGCTTTCCCAAAGATGCTGTACCATTTATTGAGTTCCTATGAGCAGTAAGAGCTATGCTGACTCATATCTTTTCCAGCACTTGCTGGACCTCCTTGCCCATCTGGGCAGGTATGTGGAAAGACCACATCATGCTTCCTCCTTTGCTTTTCCTTATGGAACTTCAGCTCCAAGGCATCCAACCCAACACTTCGTTCTGTCCTCCACTGGCACCACCATTCATGTGTGCACATGCTCACACAGACGTACACACAAATGTACATAATTAAAAGTAAATCTTAAAAACAACCTCCAGTTAGATATCAAAAAAGAAAAACACTGATTTCTCCAGTTATGATGGAAGAAAACAAGATATAATTCAAGTAATATCTAACACAAAAGTTTAAGATCTTTGATCAAGCAAAATATCAAAAGTTAACCTGAATGATTTCAGGTAGGTAACACCATTCATTGATTTCTTTTTAGATATATGGTTTTGTTTCTAGAAAAACTAATAGAAGTTCTGATAGTATCAAAACATGGATTTGGGGCAAGCAATTCTTTTCATTAATTGTTTTGTTTTGTTTGAGATAGGGTCTCATTAGGTCAAGCTTAATGAGAACTCTTTTTTTTTTAAGATTTATTTATTTATTATGTATACAGCATGTATGACTGCAGGCCAGAAGAGGGCACTAGATCTCATTGTAGATGGTTCTGAGCCACCATGTAGGTGCTGGGAATTGAACTCAGGACCTCTGGAAGAGCAGTCAGTGCTCTTAACCTCTGAGCCATCTCTCCAGCCCGAGAACTCTTAATTGTACTTCCAGCTCACAGGCTGCTCCTGCACACCCAGCAGGCTGTGCGACTTACACACTTTTGTGTATGAATTACATGAGTTACATATACACAAAGGATGTGGGGAACATTGCCAGGCATCCCTGTGAAACACCACCAATGTGCTGTCCTGCCAGGCATACACAGTGTAGCATTGACTCTTCCTGGATGTCCAGACAGCCAGCCATCCTGAAGATTTTGAACTTGCCAGACTCCATAATCACATGAACCACACACATTTCTTCACAAGTGTACAGGTTTGGTTTCTCCGGAGGTTCCCAAGGCCTCCTTACTAAAGCCTGGAATCATAAACTCTACTTTAAAAAAAATCGAACTGCTTTTAAATTTTCAAAACCTCTGACGCTCCAATCTCTAACTTCCTCTAGAATCAGGATGGCTATGGAACATCCTTTCTCTGTCAGTTGCAGCCTTCTCCAAGGTCTTAGCTCTTCTTTCGCGTGACAGAATACCAGGTGAGCAAGATGGAAGAATTTATTTGGGCTCACAGCTTCAGACAGTTCTGTCTACAGCTTGCTGGCCCTGTGACTTGGTGTCTGAGGTGAGACTGAAACAGAGCATCAGCTGTTCGGTGGTGGTGCGCTGGAGGCAGGCGGGAGCTCTGTGAGTTGGAGGCCTGCCTGTTCTACAGAATTGTCTACAGTTCCAAGACAGCCAGAGCTGTTACACAGAGAAACCCTGTCTCTAAAAACAATAAAAAGAAAGAAAGAAAGAAAGAAAGAAAGAAAGAAAGAAAGAAAGAAAGAAAGAAAGAAAGAAAAAAAATCATAATGTGAGAGCTTGTGGTAGACGAGATAATGGCCAGGAAGCAGAAAAAGAAACAGGAAGCAGCCAACAAGAAGGTCTGTCTTTCCAAGGTAGACCTCTATTAACCTACTTCATAACTTCATTACCTCCACAAATAACCCTGCCAGCAGGGGACCAACACATAACCTATGGGGGTACTTTATATTCAAGGCATAACACCCACCCAAAGCCAAGATGGCTTCTGCTGCTTGTATCCGTGTGGCTTCCCAAGAGCAATTAAGTCTGAAATTTTATTTCTTTCTTTCATCTTGAAAGTTGTGATTACTTTTCTAAGTTTTTTAATATTTTTGAGAATTTCATATATGAGTGTGCTATATTTACATTATTTCCACTCCTTCCTCTCCCCCTCCAATTCCTCCAGCATCCCCCCAACTCTCAAATTCGTGACTTCTTCTTCTATGATTATTATTGTACAATGACTATGTGCCATGTTTTCAGCTGGGCTATTTTTTTCTCATTGAGCCAGAAACTTCTCCAGTAGAAGGTCCTTTTCCTCAAGGGAGCAGGGTTTTCATTCCCTTGTCCCCAGGCTGCAAAGCTTGGTAGCCACCAACAGATTTTACAAAACCTGAGTGAGACATGGGGCCTGAAGGCGATTCTGGAAACCGCCCTGCTGGCGTTCTGCACTTTGCTCCCTCAGTACTGTGGTTGGTTCCTTCTAGAAGAGACTTTGTGGAAGCCAAGGTGATTTGACTGGAAATGGACTGCTGCATTATCACATTCCTGTGTCCTGGTGGGGTCACCCTAGTGGAGCCACTGAGAGTATCTGTTTCATTGGGGTCCCTTCACAGTAGCAGGGTGGGGACATACATTCGAAGAGGCGGAAGAGGGAAGGATAGCCCTAGTGTGGTGTTGACAACATCACAGTCTTACAGTGTCAACAAATTCCAAGTTCGTGAAAAATGGGTAGACCAGTTGGAAGTGCTTGAAACCCAGACATGGTGATGCATGCCTGTCATCCCAGCACTTGGGAGGTGAAAGCCAGGTCAGGAACTCAAGGTCAGCCTGGGCTACCTGAGAACCTGTCTCAAAAAAAAAAGAAAGAAGAAGAAAAGAAAAGAAAAACAAAATTGAAAAGCGATAAGTGTTTGCCACAAAGATCACGGGATTTGTTTTTCTTAACAGCCCAGAAGATGGTGCTTAGCCTTAGGGGTCTGTAGTTTGGGTCAGCACGGGGTACTTTCCCTGTGTGTGAATCACCGCAAACACTTCACTTAACCAAGGCAGAGCTCTGATCCTCCAAACCAAAGACAAAAGCCCCAGCCTGGTTATCTGGCAGCTGAAGGCGGTAGACAACCCAGAGTGGGGGAGGATGGGGTGGAAACAAACTCCTTTGGGTGGCTTCTGACCTGACTCTTCCGGGCCCTCCCACACAGGGGTCTGCAAAATGTCGCTGAGGTGCAGCCAGGCTCCCCCTAGGTATCGGGTTGTGCGCACTTATTCCAAGACCAGCGTGAGGACAACGATGAGTGAGGAAGTCTTAGGACCTCCACTGCCTCACTTGGCCTCACTTGCTTTTTGTCATTTTACAACTTCATTCCAATGTAACAAACACAAAAAGAGGCCATGCAAAAAAGAGAGGCCGTGTAGGCTGGAAGGGGACATGTTGGAGGCAATAGGAACTGGGAATTGTGGGATATATAGGAAGAAGATACATGACATGTATGTGGGAAATTGTCAAGTGATAAATAAAATATACATTTTAAAACCCTGCCTACATTTATGATAAACAACAACAATTTTCCTGTGCATATGTGTCTGTGAAACCATTTCCAAATGACCCCCAGAACATTCCTCATGGCCCCACTTCACTTAGACCTATTTTGTATCACTGTAAATTTTCATTTCAGAAGCTTTATATAATGTAGATATATAACATCTAATCTTCCCTGGCTTATTTTACTTTGGTCATTCATCTAAGTTTTATTTATCAATTATTTTTCCTTCTTTTTCTTTTTCTGGCTGAGTAGTAATCCATTGTAGGGCTCTACCTCATCTGTGTATCTATTCACGTGTTGATAGATTTTAAGTTTGAGAAACAAAGCTACCATCATTTGAGGCCAAGTTGTTTTGTGAACATTTAGGTTTTTTGCTCTTGGTATTAAAAGTCTGGGGCATGTGATGTAGTTGGTTCATATTTAACTATCCTTCCTTCCTTCCTTCCTTCCTTCCTTCCTTCCTTCCTTCCTCCCTTCCTTTCTTCCTTTCGTTTTTCCAGAAAGGGTTTCTCTGTAACAGCTCTGGCTGTCCTGGAACTCACTCTGTAGACCAGGCTGATCTCAAACCCACAGAGATCCACCTGCCTCTGCCTCCCAAGTGCTGGGATTAAAGGCGTGCGCCACCACTCCCTGGCCATATTTAACTTTTTAAGACACTTTGAACTATTTTGGGATGTTTGTAGAATTTTACCTCACACCAGCTGTGTGTGAGAGTTCTAGTTCCTCTACATCTTCATCTGCGCTTGTTTATGTCAGTGTTTTCCATATAAGCCATTCAAAAGTGGGTGTGATGGTTTCACCCGGTGACTTCAGTCGGCAATTCCTTAGTGACTAGTGATATGGCTGTTTACAAAGCTGTAGAAATAGCTCTTCGGATGGCATGGCCACCACGCTCTCAGACTGGTTCTTTTCTTCTCATTGAGTTTTATGATTTTTAAAGACACTCTGGATATAAGTGTAATATAAGATTTATGTGTGTTAGGGCTGGCTCAGAGGTTAAGAATGTTCTGCAGAGGACCTGGGTTTAATTCCCAGCACCCATATGGCTGCTCACAACTGTCTGTAACTTTAGTTCCAGGGGATCTGATTCCCTGCTCTGGCCTCCATAGGCACCAGGTAAACAAGTTGTACACAAACATATAGGCAGGTAAACCACCTGTAAAAATTAAAAAATTAAAGCTACACGTGTGACATTTTTTCTCCTAGTTTGTGCCTTGTCCTTCTATTCACTTAAAACTTTTCAAAGACAAAACAAAACAAAACAAAACAAAACAAAACAAAAAGTGGCCGGGGGGGTGGCGGCGGCGGCGGTGCACGCCTTTAATCCCAGCACTTGGGAGGCAGAGCTAGGTGGATCTCTGTGAGTTCGAGGCCAGCCTGGACTACCAAGTGAGTTCCAGGAAAGGCGCAAAGCTACACAGAGAAACCCTGTCTCGAAAACAAAAACAAAAACAAACAAAAAAAAAACTTTTCAAAGAACAGAAGTTTTAAATTTGAAAAGGTCTAATTATATTAGTGTATTTATAGACTGTGTGTTTGAGGTCATATCTAAAAACCCTTTGTCTAATGCAAGATGCAAGGCCAACACACACACATTCTCTGTGTGTGTGTGTGTGTGTGTGTGTGTGTGTGTGTGCACGCGCACACATACACTCTCAATCACTTGCTTTGCACAGGCATGAGCTTTTGAGCATGTGTACCCATGCACACACGTGTGAAGGTCAGCAGGACAGTGGCTTCTTCCTCCATCAATTTCAGCCTTCTTGCCTTGAGGCAGGGTCTCTCACAGGAAGAGAAGCTCACTGTTTCAGCTAGACTGGCCCTTGTGATCTACCTGTCTCTGCTCTCCCTTCCAGCACTGGGGCTAGAAGCACATGCCATGCCTGGCTTTGAGGGTCTGAAGTCAGCAAATTGTCTTACAACTGAGCTGTCTCCCATGTCTTCCCACATTTTTATGTGTTTTATCTCTGAAGGTTTATAGTTTCAGACTTAACACTGAAAAAAAGGTAAAAGGTGCACATTCTTACTCTTTTCCTCTAAGTTTTAGAACTTACAAACCTCCTCTCTCCCATCTAGGAGGGAATGTTTCAATGTAGAGGAAACAGCTACCCAACATACACAGTTGTCAGATTTATTCTTTTTTTTTTTTTTTTTTTTTTTTGGTTTTTCGAGACAGGGTTTCTCTGTGTAGCTTTGCGCCTTTCCTGGAACTCACTTGGTAGCCCAGGCTGGCCTCGAACTCACAGAGATCCGCCTGGCTCTGCCTCCTGAGTGCTAGGATTAAAGGCGTGCGCCACCACCGCCCGGCTGTCAGATTTATTCTTAAGTACTTCATTTTGCTGCCACTGTAAGTAAATCAGATTTTAATATCTGATGTTATATAGAAATAGTGTCCTGGGACATTGCTAAGTTCACTTCCAAGCTCTAGAATTCTATTTTCACATTCCTGAGGATTTTTCTGGAGAATGACTGTCCTCAGTGCAAAGCTGTGTTTCTTTTTCTTGACTTATTGTGTTGGCTAGCATTCTGAGCACCAGGCTGACTAGAGCTGGTTCCCTGGCTTATGTCTCAAGATAAGGTAATTCTGTGTTACCACGAAACATACAAACAGTGGCTATTTTCACAGCTGCCCTTAAACAGGACAAGCATATGATCTCCTAGACCTAGTTTTCTAATAATGTTAATCAGGAAGGGATGTCAGATTTTGTCAAATGTCTGTTCCTTGCATCTGTTAAGATGGCCATGTGGTCTGCGCAGCAGTGGCGAACACCTTTAATCCCAGCACTCAGGAGGCAGAGTCAGGCAGATCTGTGAGTTCGAGGTCAACCTGCTCTACAGCGCGAGATCCAGGACAGGCACCAAAACTGCACAGAGAAACACTGTCTCAAAAAACCAAAGAAAAAAGATGGCCATGTGGTTCTTAATTTTGCTATTTCTATCACAACTTTTATTGAATGGATTTTGAAGATTGAACCCACAAGATAGATGGAGATAACTGACTCCTGAAAGTTGACCTCTGACCTCCACATGTATGTCATGGCACGGGCCCATGTGTATGTGTCTATATGCATGGGAGTGTGTGACACACACACACACACACACACACACACACACACACATGCACACACACACAGGAAATAAATGTAAAGATAATTATAAAGGGAACTGTGTGCACGCAGTTCAGAGGGCACAGCTGCAGACTCAGAAAGACTGAATCACAAACAGCACCGCCCACACCTCGCACCACAACTCCAAAGACCTGTTTACTGTAACCCCTTTATTTCCAGAGCTCATGTTCTTATTAAGAAAGAGTTATAAGGTACACTAAAGGAAAAAAACAGAGCCAACTGATAGAGCAAGAATAGCATTACCAGACACAGAATTCAGCAAGGAAAACTTTTTTTCTGTCAGTATTAGGGAAAACTGCCCACCTCCTCCTGGCTTCACTTGTATGAATAATGGATAATAATCTCTACCTATTTTCAAGGTTTTGTTTTTTAATTTTAGAAATATGACTGTGATCTGTCTCTGTATGGGTAACTCTGGGCTTCTCTTTCTTAGGGATTTGTTTTATCTTTTGTTTTGAAATTGTAGGTTTATACCTTTTGTCAAAAGTTTGAGCAATGACCATTGATAATTTCGGCTGCTCCCCTTATCTCTATTCCCTTCTGGGATTCTGATCTTATGAACACTGAGTCTTTTACTCCCCACAGATCTCAGAACTCTTGGACCCATTTTCCCAGTCTCCAGAGTTCCTGATTATCTAACCTCCTTGCCTCTGATTTATTATTATTTTTTGTCTGCAAACTGAGCCCATCTGTTAAGTTTTCATTTTAGTTAGTATATTTTTTAAAATTTTCTAATTCCAACCCTTTTTACATTCATATTCCTTTACTTAGATGATATCTGTCTTAACCTTTTGTCTCAAGAGTATATTCAAGGGCCTGAGAGATGGCTCCATTGGGTCAAGGTGCTTACTGCCAAACTTATGACCTGAGGTCTTCCCATTTCAATCAAGGCAATCAGGACATCCTTCCCCAGTGGACTGTTTACCAGCTTCTGCCACACACCAGTGAATAGTGGCTCCCCACCTAACCTGGCTGTAGCTACTGAGAAGGGGCAGAATGTAGGGGATTTGGGCAGAAAGTGAACGATTGTGGGAGCCAATGGTAAAAAACTATGCTTTCTTGCTGATTTTGTATATTTTGACATTTTCACAGTGACAAGTGAAAACACATGCATAGTCCCCTCACTTGAGAGCAGAAGTTCACTACTTCCCTACAGAATGAACCCAAAACAAGGAGGAAATGAGAATTAATTGCTGTAGATGAGAATATAACTATCTTAGCTAGAGAGATGGTTTATCACCAAGGGAAAAAAATCTTCCAGTCAAAGACTGCCCTGGTGCCTACTCACCTGTAAAAGCTGACATCTTGATTGCAAAAGTAATATAAACCTACAATAAAATTACCATTTATTAGAGAGAGAAAAGAAAAAAATGAAAGTAAGATTCCTCTGGGAGTGATGGCCAAGTGGTTAGGAGCCCTGCTGCTCTTTCAGAGGTAACCCCAGCTCTGGGCCTCCCAGGGGCCTGCACTAACATGCTCCTACCCACACAGACATAAATGTAAACAGAAAAAAAACTTCAAAAAAGATTTCTCATACGCATAGCTTCATGAAGAGAGACAGACACAGACACACACACACACAGACACACACACACACACACACACACACACACACAGAGACTGAGTGTGTGTGTTAATTGGAATTATAGAATACCTATTATTCTGCAATTTCCTTTTTTTCTTGAACATTCTACTAGGATCACTTTATAAAACAGAATAAATAGTTGTCTAGAAGAAGTGGTTAAATCAGACGGTTCTAAGGTCACGCTAATTTTAATATTTGACAGTTAAATATGAATATTTACCCAATATGTAATTTAGCATACATATTATCCTTTTAACCTAAGAACAAAACAATTATGGCAGCAAAAATAACCCAAGCAGTAAAAGCCTGAAGTTGTGGTTGCGATTAGCTGGCCCTTGGTGCCTCTGGGGGGCAAGTGGCAGCTGGGCCACCTGAGGGGAACTGTTTAGCAGAATGACTCAGCACAGTGAGGCTGACCAAGATCATAAACTGTCAGAAAGATCATCGTCCTTAGGCATCCGATTTCTCTTCTAAAATGACAAAAATGCTCTCTTGTCAGTCCCTCTCTCCCCTGCTGGTTAGAGTTTGGTCTTCAGTCTTTCCCAGGACTAGGCAATTTTGTTCGGAGCTAGCTTTGGGGGCTTCTGCCCATCTCCATGGAGCCATCAGAGATGTCTGACTCAAGCGTGAACTTGGGGCCTCCTTGTCCTATGGATTCCTCCAATGATTCAGAAGCCCCATGGCCAGAAATGTTAGTAAAGGACCCGAGAAAGTGGACCCTCAACCCTAGTGCCATGAAGCTTCCTTCTCCTCGACCAAAAAGAACATTGGCTCCATCGCCGGGTGGAGCACAGGAGTGAAGAATCACGATCAAGGTTCGAAGTGGCTTTCCCAGGAGAAGGGTCAGGGGTCGCTGTTGGTGCAGAGTGATCCTACAGCAAAGATGAACAGGTTTATGAGGACTGAAAAAACTAAGACGTCTTAAGGGAAATCAGCACAAGGAAAATAATGAGTTGTTCAGATACATCTGCTCTTTCTGCCTATGTCGTGAGTGGATCCTTCTGAGAATGCTAGCATAGGGAAAATGTCATTTGGGCCTAAATCGTACACTGCCCTTTACTGATGATAATGCCTTGCAGCAGATGTCAAAGCTATTTTTTGAGAATAAACTGGACAGCAATCATTTTGACTAATCTATGCTCGAGTTCTGTCATGTAATTTCTATTCTTTCATTTTTCTGGTGCTGGGGGATGTCTTCCAAATGTTGTCACTGATCTATATGGAATGTGTGCAGTTCAAATGCATGGGAATGACTTCATTATATCTTTATGTTTTAATTTGACCCAAAGAAGCATAGGCGAGTCTCAAATATTCTATGAACTTTAGAAGCCTCAAGTCTGAGATGAAATACCTAAACTTCAATGAATGTAAAGAGAATTTAGGGGTAGTGTGCTTAGAAGGTAAATAATTAGATAATTTAATCTTCTAGTTTGCAGGCATTTGTAATAAAGGCAAGCTTGTCCTAATTTTTGGTGGTAAATATACAGAACTGGTTAATATGGGGGAAGACGATCAAAGTGTTTTAGACTCCTCTTGTTCATTTGCAAATAGACCCTGTGTATTCTCATCCTTTCCAGTGCAAATGAAAGCCAATCCCAGACATGGGGAGGACCCACTGGTTTCCCCCACATTTTCTTTTCCATGTTTAGCCTTGAATGATATTTGCTGCCACCTGATTTACATGTAGACATGTTTCTCACGTGGCAGATTGACTCTTCTCACTTGGCCCCACGAAGTTTCAACATGCTCACTTCAAACATGGTTTCCCTGATTCTGTGTGGCCGGCCCTCATGGATTGCTAAAACCCCGAGAGGAGAACATGTGTGGTGACAGGGCACGGCTGGGCCGCCCCTTGTAAAACAGGACTCTGGCTTAGGTCTCTTTTGCACATACAAGGCTCCTCTCTCTGACAGTGTAGCCATCATGCATTCAAGTTCATTAGAAGAAAATGTGTCCAAAAATGTGATTAACTAACTAGGCTAGTTGCAGTGACTTGTCAACCCAGAGCAATGATTGGATAATGGCAGACCCAACCTGGATAATATCACGGCACTCAACGCTTGGTATGAAGCCTTTGGACTCATCCACCCACCCAGTTGTTTGGTTCCTACAACACAGAACTAAGCAATGGTGGCCCAGGCTCTTTGTATACCCTGAGCACCTGCCCCGATGAGTTTGTCCACTCTAGCCTGTGCTCTGAAGACAAATCCCGAGCACATTCCCAAAGCTGTGTCCTACCTCCCACCCGGAGGAGAACTACAAGCCCTTCTTCAGCATTGAGGTCCTCAAAGCCTTGCCTCCTGGAGTCCTGGGCTTCCTTTCTTCCCAGGATCTCAGTGTCTCTTCAGACACGGCGTTATGACTATCCCACCACCTTGGGGGGGGGGGGTTCCTTTGTGGTCCCTTGCCAAATGCATTCAGATATCGCTCATTTTGAAGCCAGAAGCCTTCTCAGAGGTGTAGGTAAGGGTCCCAGCCTTTTCTCAATGGTTAGCTGCTCTTTCCATGCCCTTTCTGAGAGAGAAAATGCTGGGCAGTTAGGGCCTCTAGCCCTGAGCCCAGCCTCCATCTTGGCCCTGTCCAAACCAAAGCAAAGTCTCCTCTCCTTCTAGCCTTGTTGAAATGTATTCTCACTTACCTTTTTATCTTTACCTACCCACTCAAATATTAAGAAATATTTTGTTGTAATATTAGATTATGCTACCTTAAAAAACAAAACAACAACAACAAACAAGTTTCTCCTCACTCATCTACACAGAGACCACCAAGGTGTTATCTGCTTGGATGGGGAAAAAATTTCCCCTTCTCGTGCATAGGACTTTTTGCATGACTGAGCTACACCCTATCTATGTGGGCTCCCTTTCTTGTGAAAGTTGCTTCATTCACTTGCCATTATATATGGACAATATTGTGCAGTATTGGTACAGATCTGTCTCCAGGTCTCTAAATGAATAGTAATTACCTTTGTAATGAACCACCTGGGCACTACACCAGTCAATCGAAAGGGCATTCAACACTCTGATGAACCCTCCTTCTACATTCTGGATTACTTTATTTGTAGATGGTCCTTTTGCAGTTCTCGACACATCCTAATAAACTGCCCTCCATGGGAGAGTACACATGTGTGTATTGTCAGGAGCTATGGACAGGGATGACCCTTTTTAAGATGTCATAGGCTCCAATCAGGAATTGGCATGAAAACACTCAACACAAGGCCCAAACATGACTGATACCTTTACCCCCACACACATTTCCTTGAGATAGGGTCTCATTGTATAAGTTTGGCTAGCCTAGAACTTGCTATGTAGATCAGGCTGACTTTGAACTCACAGGGTTCTGCTTGCCTCTGCCTCCCGAGTGCTGGTACTAAAGGCATGTGCCATCATGAACAGCTAAGTGATATTTAGTTAGATGTCTAAGGTTCACATTGAATAATTTTCCACAACAAGTATGTCACCAAGGTGGTACACCAGCTAAGCATTCTGGCACCTTTCCCTTGGTTTCTGTACCTTTAAAAGGTATTTGTGTGTGTGTGTGTGTGTGTGTGTGTGTACAGTGTGTGTGTTTCTGTGCTTGCACATATGTGTATGTAGGTGCAGAAGCCAGAGGTTACCTCCAATGTTGTTCTTGAGGCACCCTTCACTTTCTTTTTGAGACACCAGCCTGAAATTCCCCAAGTAGGCTAGACTGGCAGGCCAGTAGCCCCAGGGATCTGCCTCTCTGTCTCCCTAGCATTTACAAGCACCTAACACCACATCGACTTCTTTCTAAAAAGTGTGTGTGTGTGTGTGTGTGTGTGTGTGTGTGTGTGTGTGTGTGTGTGTGTTGTATCTGTGTTCGCATGTGTATGGGCACATGCATCTGTGTGCATATGAAAGCCCAAAGATGACTTCAGATATCCCCCTCAGTGGTTCCCCATCTTCTCTGCTGAAACAGAATCTGTCACTGAACCTGGAGTTCAGCAGTTCCAGCTGGTGCAGCTAGGCACCTTGCCTCAGAGATCGTCTCTGCCTCCTGAGTTCTGGGATTACAGGAGACTTCGGCATGGGCTCTGGGCATCCAAGCTCCTGTCCTCGTGAGTATGCGACAGGCACTACCTACTGCATATCTCTCCAAGCCTCCATGCCTGTCCCCCACATGGATTCTGGGTATCAAACTCAGGACCTGTGCTTACGAGACAAGTACTTCATGAACTGAGCTGCCTCTCCGGCCCACAAGTCACCTTCCATAGGACATCTACAAACTCATCCACACTAACCATTAATGCCGGGCATGCTGTGCTTTATAGAGGCAGCTTGATTTTATTTTCAAGAGGTTTTCTCCTTTCTTGGAGAGGACTTGGCAAGGGCTTGGTCCTGTCATGGTCAATTAACCATTTGTCTCTCTTGCCAGTGGGAGTTGGCCTGTGGGGCTGGACTTGGGCACCAGATGCCACCTCCTGCTTGGCTGCCCTCTTGGTGACATCATCTATACCTGGAGTACCCAATAGACAGCAAGCTGGGAAGGAATGTGACCAGCCAGGACTGTGTTTTTGGACACAGCTCACTGCCGTCGAAGGCGTGGGTCAGCGTCGAGGCTCCCCAAGGCCTGCAGGCATGACCCAAGAAGACTCCAAACCATTTGACCCTTCCAGCTGCCACCCTGTCACATGCCTGGCTTCTCAGTGCTGAGGAGGCTAGCCAAGCCAGGGCCAGAATTTCTGTGATTCAAGTGCGATGAAGCAGAAGGAGAGAACTGGGCACACAAAATGAGCCTCCAGCCTGAGGCAGAGCTGAAGTATTTTGTCCACACATATCTGTGGCACCTTTGTGCTGTCCAAAGACCCTTCCAGCGGGTGAAGGAGACAGCCTTCTAGAATGCACTTCTGGGGAGGCAGAAGAATGGAAGTGCCTTCTTCCCTAGCTAAGGGGAAATGCTGTACCTGCTGTGGTTGACTTCAGCCTTCCAAAGTCCTCTGGCCACATTGTAGCTCCCCTAGACTTTGGGGCCTTCCTAGAGAGGGCTCTCCAGTTCTGCTTCCCACTGTCAAGATCAACGCTGGACTGCCATGAGCTCAGGGTTCCTTTGACAAACGCTCACCATTAGCCAGACTGAAAAAGCCAGGTTAGGTCTGGCCTGTACCCCAGGAGCTCTTAAATAAGCACTCAGTGCCTATAGTACCATGAGAATCCCGATAGCTGAGCCCAGAACTCCCAGGGAAGGTGGTGGTCTAGGCAAGCTTCGGAGATGACACGGATCCTGAACTGAATTTGGGGGCTAGAAAGAGAAGTGAAATCGTACACAGTACTGTGTGTTTGAAATGTCATCTTCATTGTGAGAAGGCTTTGCCTTGTGAGAGGGCTCAGGCAGCCAAGAGGAGGGAAGGCATGATTAATCCAAACAGTTCTGAAAGATCTGCCTGGAAGCCATGTTGGGAGTATGTTTTTAAAAGAAAGGAAGGAAGGAAGGAAGGAAGGAAGGAAGGAAGGAAGGAAGGAAAGAAGGAAGGAAGGAAGAAGAAAGGAAGGAAGAGAGAGAGAGAGAGAAAAAAGAAAAAAAGAACAGAAAAGAAAAGCAAGAAAAAATTGGGCCAAGGGCAGTGGTCTTACCCCAAGGAAGTAGTGAGCTTGGGCTCCAGCAGAACTGTGAGGCATGAGCATGAAGCAGCTTGGAGAGGTGGTGGAGGAGCTGCTACAAAGCTTGCATTTGGTGATCTTGGGGGAAAAGGCTTTTAAATGGTTCCTTGGCTCTGACAGTGGCACATGTTTGGGAAACAAAGACAAGTTCAGTATTGAACGTGCTGAACTCTGAACATCAGGAGACATCACAGCGTAATTGAGAGGTCCAGAGTCCGGGACAAGGAGTCTTTAATTAAGGACAAGTGTCTCAGTCCAATAGCCACAGAGTTGGAACAGGAAAGGGAGCAGGCCAGCACAGGGTGGCAGAGTGTCCATTTCCACTTGACTGTGGTGAGGGCCAGCCCATCGGACTGCAGCAGGAAGGAGCTGTGGGCTTAGCAGCCCTGGTACCTGCGGCTCTGTAGAGGGAAAGACCAAGGGGAAAAGGGAAAGCTGAAGAAATGAGTCAATTTGCCAAATAACCAACACCATTCCCCCAAAGCCACTCACTAGAAAAGAATTTACTGGAAACCGATTTGTTAAAGGATCAGTTTCCCTGGTGAGGACTCCCTGGAATTTACCCAAAAGTTGTCTGGGTTAATTATTTTAGCAACGATCATCATGTTTGTCCTCTGGTTCCCACAACCCTCCAGATTCCCCCTGGGTGGTTTTCTACCCCACGTTAGTTTCATTCCGATTGTTGGTGTAAGGTATATTCTCACTAGACACTCTGCTATGATCCTTCAGCCCATCTCTGGGCAACGTCAGTTTTATGATGGTTTCCTTGTTTAGAGATGGAAGGACGTCCTGATGTATAATATTATTGATTTGTGTGTGTACATGTGTGCATGTGCACACATGTGCCAGTGAATGGGTTTTCCTCAACTGCATTTACTGTCAACTGTAATTTGAAAGACGTGGGTCTAAATTGGACTACAGTTCCCACTTTGGGATTTTTGTCATTGGGGAAATTGTCATGAATATATGAAAATTAACATTGCAGAAAAAACATTGAATTGGCTGGCTGCCAGACCACTCTGGAAAGAGAGTAGGTACAAATGGATGCTGAGATTACCCTCATAGGACAAGCCATCTTTTCTGCAAAGCAAAGGTTAAAATTGGAAAAGCCTCGTGGATTGCCAAAACCTTTATACGTGACAATTGAAGAGAAGTCTGCTCTAGAAATGGGAACCACATGCCTACAAATCTGATAGAAAACAGGAGAGAGAAACCCCAAAATAAAACATCTCCACTAGATAAATCCTAAGGCCTAACCAGAGAAAAGAAAGAATACTAAACAGACTTAGGAACTTGCTAGGAACCATGTTATTGCGAATTTGTAAATAGTCACTAGAGAAGAGTTATTTAGGATTTGGTAGCCTGTGGGATTTGGCTTCAGAAAAGTGATTTTTTAGCATAGTGGGTTGCTTTTGTTTTTGAAACACAAACATGGCTCTTGGGAAGTTGTCTTTCAGGGAATCACACCTTTTCTGAGAGAGCCTGATTGCACACTGGGTGGGCTGAAGAAGCAGGTGTGATCTGGAATCTAAAATTCGCAGGACAGTAGGAGAGGCTGATTATGCAGAGGTATGTAGAGCGAGACCCGTGCCAAGGGCTGCTGAAGAGGGTGGAGGTCATCTGAGGACAGAGGAGGAAGTAAGAGCAAGTGCCACCAGGACCGGGGAGGATGCTGAGGCCAGCGGGGGGAGGGCCCATGGAGAGAGATTTTCTCCTATACTGCTTCTGGAGCCTGGGGTGCCCTGGCTAGAAAAAGTACAGAGTGCGTGAGTAGGTAGGCATGCCACGAGACTGAGATTCCAAAGCCAGGGGAAGTGCTGGGAGGCAGACTGTCCAGAAGTAGGCCAAGAGGGAGAATGCCATGGGAAACAGTGAGGCCAGGCCAAGGACAAGCAAGGGGACCGGAGAGAGAACCCTAAAGCACTCATGAATGCTGGGTTTCAGGTGTGGCTTGGGTACACTGGCATGAGGTCGAGCAGTGAGAGGAGCCTGAGGTTAGGGCCTAGGGACCTTAGAGGAATGCTATTAGCTGTGTCCACCACCACAGCAGGAGTAAAGCACAGCTCTGAAGAATGTTTGCTGCTGTTCTCAGGCCCAGCTCAGATACAGGCCTGCAGGCACACATAGACAGCCCCAGACACAAACACACACGCATACTCACCACCACCACCATCATCATCATCACCATCATCATCATCCTGGTTATGCAGCCATAACAGCTCCCACACAGGAACAAGCTCTAAAACACTCTCTTTCACCGAGTATTCCCATCCCATGTCCTGTCCTCCCTCAACCCTGCCAGGCTAGCAATTAACACAGTCACACCCCAGAAACCTGCTCTGTTTCCAGGCAGACATGGCTATTCATCCAGGACGGAGAACGAATTAACCTGTTTCCATGTTCCCACTGCCCCTCTGTCTTCCTCCCATTCCGAGGAGGCAGTCCTCCTCCTTTCCACACTCTTCTGTCCAGAGGCAGCAGGAGGCCTCTCCGCAGGGACACTAGCTGGGGATTTCCAGGCTGTCAGCACCTGCTCAGCTGCTGCCTGGGGCACAGTGACTCCTAGGTTGCAGCCAGAAAGCCCCTATTAAAATGCTAATGCAGCATCTGGAAGGGTGAAGTGTGAAGGCAGCACCACACCTCAGAGCTTCTTCCTCTCGGAGCAGCCAGGGATACAACACCCTGTGGGCACCACAGCGTGTGCCCAGGGCCGCCTGGACACCTAGCTCATGTGTGAGATCCATAGCTGTCAGGCTTAAGTTTTGGGGCCTCTCAGGACAGCAGGCCTTAAGGGTCTGGGACATTCCCACCCCCACCCTGCTAACACTCTATATTATTCAGGGCCCATTGTCCCACTTTTCTCAAGACATCTCAGTACCAACACAGCTGTCCCTGTAAGATACGGTCCCCTTCAGTCTGTCACTTCAGAGAAGTGGGGACCACACCAGACCACTCACATCTCACGTAAATGATTTTCAAAGTTCCACACTTTGCATTACACCTGCTTCTAGAAAGATGAGGCAGGTAGGTGTACAGATGATCCTTGCCTAGCATGGTGGGATGGGATGTTCTCCCAGCTCTGCGATGGTGTGAATGTCTCTCTCCATGAGTCCTTCCGCTTTCCACATTCAGCACATAATTCAGTCAGTTCATTGAAATGTCCAATGCTTTAGCAGAAAGTAGGTTTTCTGTCAGATGTTTTTGTCCAACTGTAAGCTGTATGAGTGTGCTGAGCACTGTGTACTCAGTGTTCTGGGCCCAGCTTCCCTGGGATGTCCTGTAGGTTACACACACAAAAAGGTAGCTTTGCTCTGTGGTGTCTTCAGTTTATGATGGGCAGCTGTATTTTCCCTGCTCTCAGGAAGTAATGATAGAAACCCTGACGACCCTACAGAACAAACCAAGGGAGACTCGGAAAGCTGAGGCAGGGAAGGTGGACTGAGTGAGTGCTCGCCTCTAACTCAGGAGGTGAGCCAACCGCAATCGGGTTGGTGAATTCCATGCTTGCCTGGCAGTGATAGGGAGACCTGGCAGGGTGGTAAGTGAAGAAATGTGGGGAGCTCAGACTTCCAGCTTCTGACAGGAAGGAGGTACTTTAAGTATGTGGAGAGAGAGACAGAAGTCTTAATTACAGCTGATACTTCATTGCACCTTCCTTTACAATTGATGTAACTACTGCACAAATATTTAACCAGGATAGGGAACTCTCAGTACCATCCATCAACAGTATCCCACTGATGTGAGGGATTCCACCAGATATTTATGAAACGTGTTAGACCAGCTCCACCCACTGTCATCCAGAACCATCCCAAACCAGCAGAGGACCCATTCTTGTCACATACCATGGTCCATAAACAGATCATGTCTTAGAGCGGTGGTGGTACATGCCTTTAATCCCAGCACTTGGGAGGCAGAGGCAGGTGGATCTCTGTGAGTTCGAGGCAGGCCCAATCTACAGAGCTAGTTCCAGAGCTCTTACACAGAGAAACCCTGTCTCATACACACACACACACACACACACACACACACACACACACACACACACATACACACACACACACAAACACACACACATCGTGTCACGGTTTTAAAACAATGTAAAAGAATTGAAATCACATAAGACATCTCTGACTACCATCAAACCCAATTGGAAATCAGTCACTGAAGTGCAGCAGGATATTCTCAAATACTTTGAGACCAAAGAACACATCCCAAGTAACACAGAGTCCACAGAGGAAACCCTGAAGGAAATAAAAAACCGAATGAAAATACAACACATCAAAATGTGTCGGATACACCAGCACAGCATGGAGGGAGACATTCACACTGTTAATGCTTATACTAGAAAACAGATACTTGTCAAAGTAAATAAAATAAGTTCTCAAGAAACTAGAAAAGCAGAGTAAAGTAAACCCAAAACAGCAAGAAGGAGGAGAATATTACAGAAACACATTTAGGACTACAGAGATGGCTCAGAGGGTATGAACACTTGATGCTCTAGCAGAGAACTTGGTCCAGTTCCCAGCACCCACATGCTGACACATAACCATCTGTACCTCCAGTTCCAGGGGGATCTGACATTCTCTTCTAGTCTCCACCGGCATTAGGCATGCACATTGTGCATGTGCGAACACACAGGTACACACACACACACACACACACACACACACACACACACACACACACTAAATAAACCTTAAAAAATAAATTTAAGCACAAAACAAATCTGAACACACACACATACACACACACACATCATAGTTGAAAGAAAATCCATGAAGTAAAATTAGTTTTTGGAAATTTTTGTTTTTAATTGACAAAACTAGGGTTATCTCATTCAGAAAAGTTCTTGGCTTGTAAACATGAAGGTCTGAGTTCAGATTTCTGTTCACATGTAAAAGCTAGGCATAGGGGCATATACTTGTAACCCCCAAACTGGGGCAAGGGTGAGGCTCATTGGCAGGACAGTCTAGCAAAATCAGTGAGCTCTAAGTTCAGTGAGAGACCTTGTCTCTAAAACATAATGTGGAGCGTGATTGAGAAAGATACCTAATGGTGACCTCTGACCTCTACACATATACACACACACATACACACACACACACACACACACACACACACACACATACACACACACTAAAAAGATTGACAAAACACTCAATAAGATGGACTAAGTTAAAAGAGAGAAGCATAAATTACCGGTATCAGGAATGAAGCAGGGCCACGCAGGAGCTTGCAGGCATCAATGGATTAATCTGAAGATCCTGTGGACAATGCCACACACATTCACCTGACAAGTGAGATGGCAAGAAGCAAGTTCTCGAAGAGCACTAATTACCACAACCTACGTGTGATATGAAACAAGCTCTTTGAGTAGTCTTCTTAATTAATTAGTTAATTGTTGTGGAATATTAATTGAAGATGTGTTATATTTGTTTCTGCTGTGGAACATTTGTTTAATAATGCAAAGGTACGTTGCATTCTTTTGTGTTGCATTTGTTTAACTCTGTGAAGCTGTGTTACTTTGCCTGTCTAAAACACCTAATTGGTCTAATAAAGAGCTGAACAACCAATAGCAAGGCAGGAGAAAGGGTAGGTGGGGCTGGCGCATAGACAGAATAAACAGGAGGAGAAATTTGGGAAGAGAAGATCGAGAAGCCGGATAAGGAGCCGGACTCCAGGGGCCAGCCACCCAGCTACACAGCAAGCCATGGAGTAAGAAGTAAAGAAAGGTATATAGAAATAGAGAAAGGTAAAAGCCCAGAGGCAAAAGGTAGATAGGATAATTTAAGAAAAGCTGGCTAGAAACAAGCCAAGCTAAGGCCAGGCATTCATAAGAAAGAATAAGTATCTCTGAGTATTTATTGGGAGCTGGGTGGCAGGCCCCCAAAAGAGTCAAAAAGTAAAAAAAAAAAAAAAATCCAACAACAGTTAATTAATTTTTATGATTGTGAGTGTTTTGCCTTCATGTATGTCTGTGCACTGCATGCATATCTGGTGCCCTTGGAGGCCAGAAGAGGGCATTAGATCTTCTGGGATTAGAGTTACAGACAGTTGTGAGCTGCCATGTAGATGCTGCGAATTGAACCTGGGTCCTCTGAAAGAGCACTCAGTGCTCTTAACGACTTAGCCATATCTCTAGCCCCTGAACACTCTCATAAAGAGTTGTACCATGCAATGGAGTGGGATTTATCCCAGGGAAGCAAGGTTGCTACCAGATCCTAACACCCTTTATTGTCACCCAAAGAGGAAATGTCACAGGATCATTTCATCTGCTGTAGAAAAGGTAAGTGCACGATTCAACATCCATTCAAGGTGGAAGCTCTCAAGAAATAGAAATAGAAGCTGAGTGTGGTGGCGCATGCCTTTAATCCCAACACTAGGGAGGCAAAGGCAGGAGGATCTCTGAGTTCAAAGCCAGCCTGGTCTAAAGAGCCAGTTCCAGATACACAGAGAAACACTGTCTCAAGATGAAAGAAAAACTAAATAGAAACAGAGGGGCTTGAGAGAGGCTCAGCTTCTAGGAGTACATACTACTTTTGCAGCATTCACCTTAGACAGCTGTCAGCTGACTGTAACTCCAGCTCCAGAGGATCTGATACCTCTTGCCTCTGTAGGTACCTGAATTCATGTGCACACACATGACCCTACATCCACATAATTACAGTGAAATAAATCTTTCTTTAGAAAAAGTAGATGCTTGATTAAAAACATGTGCAGTAAACTTACAATGAACGTCCCACACTGGTGAAAAGTTTGATGTCTTCCTCCTATGATCACAGACAGGGCATGGTTATTCAATAATGCACAGTGTGTTCTGGACAGTGCAATAAACACAAGAAAGGGAAATAAAAAGGCATGCAGAACAGAAATGAAGAACAGAAAGAGTCCTGCTTTTCAGATTTCGTAAAAGCCAGTGTAGAAAATCCCAAGGAATCTACCAAATCAATAAATAAACAAAATCTAGAATAAATGAGTATACCAAGGCCATGGAATTGTATTTATATACCCCAGAAATGAACGCAGAACACCCCAGTTAAAATGTCATACCATGTACAATTACACACAATGCTTACTTGTAAGGCTATCAAACATGTACATGTATGATGTGTGTGATACTGATGATAGGATCAAACACAGGGCTTTGTACATGCTTGGTCCTCAGCCTCCAAAGATGATCTTAATCAATGAAAATATGTATCACATTCATAGGTTGGAAAGTTTGAAACAGTAGAAATACCAATTTCATCTTCATTAGCAGCATTTTCTGTCCACACCCTGTGGTGATATTGTGTTCCCCAAAATATTGTGCACCCTAATAAACTTATCTGGGGTCAGAGAATAGCACAGCCACTAGATAGACTTAGAGGCCAGAAAATGGTGGCATACACACCTTTAATCCTAGTATGCCGAAGGCAGAGATCTGTCTGGATCTCTGTGAGTTCAAAGCCACACTGGAAACAGCCAGGCATGGTAATAAGAGCCTTTAATCCCAGGAAGTGATGGCAGGAAGCAGAAAGGTATATGAGGTGTGAGGACGAGGAACTAGAGCCTGGTTAAGCTTTTAGGCTTTTGAGCAACAGTTCAGCTGAGATCCATTTGGGATGAGGACTGAGAGGCATCCAATCTGAGGAAACAGGATCAGCTGAGGAATTGGCAAGGTGAGGTGGCTGTGGCTTGTTCTGCTTCTCTGATCTTCCAGCGTTCACTCCAATATCTGGCTCCGGGTTTGATTTTATTAAGACTTTTTAAAATTCATGCTACAACACCCCCAATACTGCTCTCACTTACATGGAAATCAAGGAAGCTAAACCAAGAGAAAAGGCCTGACGGAATACACACAGGCCTCTACCTAGTCAGGATGAAGACGCACTGAATAGTAGCAGTGATCAAAGCATCGTGGTTGGGGCTAGGAGGTGGCGGCAGGGAGCGGCCCTGGCTGGGTGAGCATGAGGATGTGAGTTTAGATCCTCAGAACTTACAGATGAGGCTTTTCCCGCCTGTGACTCCAGCAGTGTGGAGGGTGGAGAAAGCAGGATTGCTGGGGCTTGCCGGATCAGCTTAGCCCAGACCCAGGGAAGGACCCTGTCTCAAGACAATAAAGCAGAGAGTGATAGAGGAGGAGACCTGGCATCCTCCTCTTTCCTCTGTGTGCACCTGCACAGATGTGTGAACACACACACACACACACACACACACACACACACACACACACACAGAGCAAAAGACAGAAAATAGATGTATCAAAAAAGAGTCAGCACAACAATCTCTAAATTACACAGACAGATAGAAATAGATATAACAAAAGAGATTAATTGTCACAACCTCTAAATTACACACACACACACACACACACACACATACACACACACACACACACACACACACTCTTTTTAAAAAGAACTCAAAATGGATCACAGATTGATATGCAAAACTATAAAAGTATTGTTTAAAAAAACAACAAAAGAAAACATCCTGGGTTTAGGGCTAGACCTGAGACCAAACACATGCTCCATTAAATAATAATTGATAAATGGAACTTTATAAAACTTGAAAACATTTGCCCTTGACTTTAAAGAGACGGGCAAGCACAGGCCAAGAGGAATGAGTTTCGGATATCTAATATGTCTAACTGGTGAAGAACCAACCACCAGATCTCATCAATGGAGGACTAAACAATCCAATTAAAATTATACAAAAGACACAAAGACAGTCCATCAAAGAAAATATATATACAGCAAAAACGTAAGGAGAGGAAAGTGGGCCAGTTCACAGTGCCGCCTCTCAAGGAGAGAAATCAGGGCCTTCACTGCACAGCACCACACAGCTGTGAAGGCAGCTCTACTGAGAACGGGAAACAGAGAGCACCAATGCTGGCCTAGATGCTAAGAAACCAGGAAACCAGACTTGTGCTGACAATGGGAATGTAGCTCTTCCAGCACTCGGCATAACTGCTGGGTGGCTTCTCAAAAACTCAGTGACTTAGGGCTGGGGAGATGGCTGGATGGTTAAGAGCACTGGCTGCTCTTCTAGAGGACCTGAGTTCAATTCCTAGCACCCCCATGGCAGCTCACAACTGTCTGTAACTCAGTTCTAGGGGATTCAACGCCCTCACATAGACATCCATGCAGACAAATCACCAATGCATATAAAATAAAAATAAATAAACCATTTTTTAAAAGATTAGTCTTTTCAGAATGCTGTGACAAGATAGCCCAAGATGAAACCCATCTCCACAGTTCTGAGGACCAGAAATGCGAGATCCAGTTGCTGGGACTTCTGGGATCTGCTGGGAGCCCACTTTATGGCTTACACTTGGTGCCTTCTTGCTGTATCCTCACATGGAGCAGAGTCCAGGCAACTAGTTAGGCTTTTTATATAAGGCTGCCATCATTCTGCCTCTTGAGCAAATCACTTCCCGAACACCTCACCTTCTAACTCCATCACATAAAAGACTAGGTTTCAACACAGGAATTTGAGGACAAGAGACACGAACATTCAGACTGTCACATTAAGAATACATTTGTCAAATGGCCTAGTGATTATATCCTTGGGCATTAGTTCCAGAAATATGGAAACATGTGCACATAAAAGCTTGTATATAATTCTGCATAGAAGTTTTATACGTAATAATTGAAATCTAGAAATATCCATACAGTTCTACCACAGTGGGATAGCTAAACAACTGTGCTGTGTCCATCCCGTGAAATACTGTTCTGGCTTTATTTCTGTTGGTGTAACACATGACCAAGACAAAAGGCAAATTAGGGTCAAAGCGGGTTTCTTTTAGCTTAGAATTGCAGGTCAGAGCACATCAATGAAAGAAATCAAGGCAGGAACTTGAAGACAGGCCTGCTTGTTCTTCCAGACAGCATTACCTCCAACCAAGCTTACTTCATAGCTGAAGAAACGCGGCAGAAATCATGGTAGGTGCTGCTGGCTGGCCGGCAGCAGGTTTAGTCTCAGCTAGTTTTCTTATACAGTTCAGGATCACCTGCCCAGGGCATGGTGCCACCCACAGTGGACTGGAGCGATCCAAAATATCCCACAGACCAATCTGATCTTGGCAATTCCTCAATGGAGATTCTCTTTCCAGATCATTCTAGGTTATGTCAAGTTGACAGTTAGAGACAACCAGGACAAATACTATTCAGTAACGGAAGGGAACCATGTTACTAATAGATACAAAATGTGTGAGTCTCAAGGGCATTCTAGTGATCGAAGAGAGCCTGTCTCCAAGGGTCACATACTGTACGATTCTGTTTGAAAAAAAAAAAGTTACAGAAGTATAGAGATGGAAACAGAATAATGATTGCCAGGGGCTGGAGACTAGAGGAGAAGTGATACAACTCTAAAGGATAACATGAGGGACCCCCATGTTGTCATGGGACACTTTAGCATCTGGAATGTGATTGAGTTTACATGAATCTATATACACATGGCCATGAACACATGCATGCACGCACACACACACACACACACACACACACATACTGTATCAGTATCAATATACTGTGGTTTTGATGTTATATGATAGGTAACTGGGGGGAGGGAACTTGAGATGTTATCTTTATGAGTTCTATATGAATTTATAACTGTCTCAAAATATAGTTAATTTTTAAAGATTTACTGACTTTTATGTGTATGAGTGTTTTGCCTGCACATATGCATGTATGTATACCATGTGTGTACCAGGTGTCTGTTCAGCTGGAAGCTCCACTTTGGCCTCACTAACCCCCATTTCAAACCCCATCTCTTAGAAAGCTAGCCAAGTGTCAGCTCTCCTCCAGAGCTGTTCAAGACCACACCTACAGGGTATTTAAACGGCCTTCTAGAGAATGGCCATGTGATTTTTCCCAGTCTCCTCTCCCATCTCATCTCTGGGGGCTGGAAAGGTCACCCAGGAACATTTTGTCCAATAAACCTGGTCTTTTATTTTAATTTAATTATTTAATTTGGCTTGATTGGATTACTGCTCTTCAAGGTCCTGCATCTTCCCACAGGAATTGCACACCCACCCTGGGCAGCTGCCCTTTGGGACACAGCCGCTCCAGGAGGACCCTGGTGCTTCACCACTGGCCCCCTTTCCAATCTCCGAACTATGCCCTTTCCCAGCCAAACCCTGCCTTGCTTGTCCTCGGAGCTTGTCGCTCCCTCAAGGATCTCCCTGCCCCAAATAATCTTCCAAATCTGAGTCCCTCGGGCTAGGTCCTATAGCCCCACTACTGAAATGCTCTCCTGGCTTCCTTAGATCTAGAATATTCTCTCTGAGCCTCAGCTATCCTTCACGGACTCTTAATTCCCTTTGTGCATTTCCTAAGTTTTTAACAAACTGTAGCACTCATTCAGGACTTTCAAGACTGGGTATATTTTCACACTCACACACACACATGCAAGCATGCACCCATGCACATACTTGTGACCCCCCTCCACACACACACAGACTGTACACCATAGCTTCAGCTCTCCCAGCATGCCTCTGTGTTGACCCTACCACCCTCCCAGGTTCTCGGTCCTTGCTGTCTGCGTCCTATCAGTGGAGGTTATTTTTGCCTGTTTTAGAAATTTGCACAGATGCTCATTATGGTTAGAATGCCAACTTTCCCCCACAGGGTCTCGTGTGGTGTGTGGGACACCTGTCTCCAGCCCGTGGTGCTATTTGGGGAGGTTCTGGAACTTCTCAGAGGTGGGAACTAACTGGCTGGGGCAGGTTTTTTGAAGCTTATGGCCCAGACCCTGGTTTCTCCACTCTCTCCTTTCTCTCTTCTTCCCTCCTTCTCTCTAGCTCTTTCTCCCTCTTTCTCTACCTCCCTCTCTCCCCCACTCCATTTCCCCTCTCTCCACTCTCCTGATCCACTGCAATGTGAACATCTCTTCCCCATGATCCCACCACCCGTAACTGACCCGTTCCTCACCTATCGCGATGGACTGGAGCCCTCAGGAACCATGAGCTAAAACAAATCTTTCCTCCCATACGCTGTTTGTCTTGGACATTTTGGTGGCAGTGAGTAACCAATACAATGCTCACCGTGTCTTAGATCCCCCTTACTCTTGGGTGTACCCTGCTGGCTCAGGACTATCCCACTGGTGACAGGCACACTGTGTTGTTTATCCACTTCACTCCTGATGGATTTTGAGATTTTTCTCCTCCCTCATTATTTTTGTTAATTCAACAACCATTAGTGTTTTTTCTGAAGTCATCTGTCTTCAAAGCATCTCACTTTTCTTCAACACGAGCCAGAGCGATAGTCCGTTAGCCTCCCACCTCCTTTTTCTGAGGGAGGCCAGAGCAGAACCTATACACGTCTGATGTCAGGCAGGCAAGTCAAGCTGTGTGTCAAAATAAATGAGAAGTGGACATCAGTATGGAATGAAGCAATTGTAGGCTTGGGGGGGGGGCGGGGCATGATGGGAGGGGCAGGAGAGTTAACTGGTCTTGGGGTGAGGTTCTGTGGACTCGCTGGCTTTTGTGTGAAAGAAACAGGCCACACCAGACAGCCCAGGCTAGAGCTCCCTGGAGAGTTGGAGTCTCTGGGCTGGGCTTGGGTTCCCTGGCCTCCTGCCCAGTGTCGTGAGGCAACCCAAATGAGAGCCCAAGAGAGCCAAGAGCCACAGGGCTGTTTTTCTAAGATTTAAAGGGGATTATGTCATCCACCCAGCCCTTGTTTGCCCAAGGGAAGAACCTCAAGTCTCCTCCCTCAGGACCCTTGATAGATCTTTCTACAGGCCGGGTGGCAGAAGGAGAGAAGAGAGCTGTAAGCAACTGGAGCAGCTGGGAATGGCCTCTGGCAGAGGCCTGATGGGTAAATGACTGCACCTGATGAGCAACGGAGACTGCAGCTTGTGAGCCACCATGCCGACTGTTTACATATGCATAATCATTGGGAAGGGGGGAAAGATTTGGGGGAGAAACACCAGAGAAAACCCAAGAAGCCACAAGACCTAGACGAGAATCAGCGATCTGGTAATAACTGGGTATGCTGTGAGGTTGGTGCTTATCCCAGACAGAGCTGGTGCTTTCCTGAGATCTGGTGACAATCTGGGGCACATGTATTTAGGGGGAAGGGCAAGTCCTGGGAAGAGGTTTTGAGTCAGGAGACCTGGGGTTGAAACTCAGCCATGTGGTCCACAGCTTTCAGATTTTGGGCAACTAGCGATCTACCCACCCAGCCTGCAGAGTCCCTGCCTGGAGGAGCAAGCAGGCCAGCCCCGCTGCACAGACATGCCTGGGCATATGGTTTTGGAGGCCCAGGCTCCCTAAGTCTGGCTGGATGTCACAGTGAACATATCAGTACACTATCTGGTTAACCCCCGACACCTTTGAGATCTCCCCCAACCGAAGGTATGATTTGTGCTTTGCTTCTAAAGTCTTACTGTCAAAGTGAAGCCCTGTTAGATTCAAATCCTCACCCAACTTCTCATCTTACAAGGCACTATTTAATCAGTGTTTCTGAACAACTTATTGAGAACCACAAAGTTCTATTTTGGGAAAGAACCACTGTCTCCAATATCCCAAAACAGCACTTGTTAGGGTCATCCATCGGAGACAAAGGAACACTAACAACCAGACGGGTCATTTCAGCATAGAACGTGATCATCTGGCTTCTCGAAGATTCTTTACAAGATACAGTGAGAGTAGCAAATCCACACCAAAGAGACCAATGCAAGCTGTAGGTAGTCAAGTGCTCTGCCAGTGGCTGTGTGTGGCCTACCCTTCCTGGACTATGTCCCCCACACAGGGTCCCCGCATCTTAAATGATTCAGCCAGGGCCACAATGAAGTATTTATGAACACACTGTAACAAAAATCTAGGGCAGCGCTTCTCAGCTTTCCTAACGCTCTTCATGTTGTGGTGACCCCCAACCATAAAATGATTTTCGTTACTACTTCCTAAGTGTGATTTTGCTACTGTTGTGAGCCGTAACGTAAATCTCTGCGTTTTCCGATGGTCCCAGGTGACCCCTGTGAAGAGTCGTTCAACCCACAACGGGGTCGCACCTCAGAGGTTGAGAACCACTGATCTAAAGGGACATTACAGAGACAAAGACGCTAAGACTTCAAAGAACACATGCGACAAAATTCATGGTTTCTAAACTCACTTTTTATTTTATTGTAATGTGTGTGTATGTGTGCATTCAGGTGCACATTTGTGTGTGGGCGTGCATGATACATGTGTACATGTGTGTGTGAAGGTAAGAGAAAAACTTTGGGTGTCACTACTTAATACTATTCACGTTGTGGGTTTGTTTTGTTTTGTTTTCTAATTTTTTTTTTACTTTCATATATGTGTACTGTATTTCCATCATTTCACCCCATCCCTCTCCTTTCAACCTCTTCTGTATTTCCCTCCACTCCCTCTCAGATCCCTGACCTCTTTTTCTTTATTATTGTTACACACACACACACACACACACACACACACACACACACACACACACACAGAACCTGCTGAGTCCAGTTAGCAGTACTCTCATGTGTATGTTCTTAGGGCTGATCATTTGAAAGCCCATCCGGAGGCTCATTCCTCTCTCTGCCGTCATTAACTGCCTCCAGCTCTTCATCTAGGGGTAAGATAGATCTCTTACTGACCTGGAGCTTGCTCAGTAGGAGAGGCCGGCTGGCTAGCCAACAAGTCCTAGGAATCCACTTGTCTCCACTCTCTTTTACAGGGGTTAGGGAATTGAACTCGGGTCTTCATGACTTCCCAGCAAGCATTTCACTGACATAGCTATCTCCTGAGCTCTCCAAACTTACACAGTATTTAAAATCTGTTTGTGAATCTATAGCATGAGTTAAAGAAATACCCTCTATATTCCCAATACTCAGCCAAAATTCTACTTTACACATTTTCTCATGAAGAAAGTCAGATATACAAGTACCCCCAAATCAGCAATATGACACCTCTAATCTAGAAATAGAAAGCTCCCAAGATGTCTAATTAGACCCATCCCATGCTCTCTGGAACCCTCTGGAAGCTGTGGCTGCCCTGTGAGAGGACCACTAAATACAAGGTGGACTGAGTCAACTGTTGGCAGAGACTGTGATGTGCCAGGCTCAGTATAAACCTCTCCCCTGTCATCAGTCACCCTGAAGAGCCTCTGAAATCACATCCTGTGGCAGCCCTGAGGCAGGTTTCAGACAGGTTGTGCAGCAAAATATGAAAGTGACCTGCTGACAGGTTTGTGACTACCTGACTTGAGATGGGCTGCCAGACAGGTACCAGAAAGAAACTTTGGGGCCAGCATGCCGATGTGTGCTGAAAAGGGCAGGATGGCAGAGTGGTTGTGCCCACAGCACCTGGAAGCAAAGACTGGCAAACCTGTATTTTAATTATTTCCTTCTTGCTTCTTTCATGGGGAATGCAGAGACTCCTGGCTAGTGAAATTCAGCCTCCTCTCTCTCACGGTCACATTTCCCCCTGAACACTGGCTTTCTCTTAGTTCTGGAGTTCCTGTTGGAAGGGGAAGGAGGACACTGGATAGGAGAGAAGCACATTGCTTCTTTATTTTCAAAATAAAGAACTTCAGTCAAATTGGCTTCCCCAGTGATGCCATCGCTACTCATACATTTTCTGATCACAAAGGACAGTAAGAGTCACCTCAAATAATATCTCATTGTCCCCCAGATCCTGTACCTCACAGATACATGTGGATTCATGTGCAAAGGAGCCCAAAGGATGAACAACATCTTACTGAACACACTCTAGGGAATATTTCTGATCCCTTCTTCTTCTGAGGTTGGCTCCCATCTGCAATTACTGGAATAGTCTGGCTACGAGCATCAGACCCAGTCAGACATGCAGTGACTGGTGTCAGGGTCGTGAGGTAGAATGCTGACATGGTGCTGTGTTAAGAGGCCAAGAAGGCAACAGCGATGGACCTCATGAGCTGAACATTTCTCCTCTGGTTGCTTCTGCAGTCCAGAGTTCCCTTCAATGGTCCCAGCACGTTTATCACCTGTGTCAAGCACCATGCTGGGCTCAGTGTCCATCCTAAGTTTTGAAGTCTTGGTGCATGACAATTTGAAATTCAGAAACAGGGAAGAGTGGCATTCTAAATAATAGACAGTTTTCTGGAAGCTTCTAAAGAGAGACACTTTTCTCTCAAAGCAGGGCTCCTCAGAGGGAATTCCAAGACTGGTTAAGGTGGGTCCTTTCTTTCTATCCCTGCCGGGGTCCAGAGTCTGTGCTAACAGTGAAGCCACAGCCCTGCTGGAGCAGAGCATCTTTCTGAGGCTAAAACTGAAACAACAACAGAAACAGTGTGAAAGCCCCTTGTTGAACCACAGCCCTGGCCTGGTGTCATTTTTGAGAATACACTTCTCTATTCTGCAAATGCTTTACTGTTTTCTTTATGGTCCAGCTATTTGTGTGCCCTGAGAACTCTCTAGCAACTCCTTTACCAAGAAATGAACTAGCTCTTCCGGGACCACGTCTATTGTGTTTGTCCTATCTGGAAGGAAGCAGACTTTGGATCGTCAGAAAAAAATCAACCTTCTTGATGGTCTTTGTGGACCAATGGGTCTTGTGGTAGCAAGTGGATGAACACTCCAACCAAATGCACTAACTGTAAAAAGCTCACATCCAAATTTTGGAGCACAGCTGGAACCCTATTCTTCGATAGCTTCTCATCTTTTCCCCTGTACCACAGCTGGGCTCTGAGGATAATGGTCCCATCCTGCAGCTAAGCTCTCAAGGTTGGGGGAAGGGAAGTGGAACAGTCCTCTCTCCTGGAAGGTTGTTAGGTAGATGCACTTGTCTTTCAGGCCTGCCCTTGGAGGTGGAACGTGAAAGCTCGGGCTATAGAACACTCTCTTTTCCACTTCCGATGTTTAAAAGAATCCAGAGTTCTGCATCCATCCATCATATCATATTATATATGCTGTGCTCTCATCAACTTATCCATGCACCCTTTCCGGTCTTTTTGATGAGAGGGTGTCCATGTAATTGAGGCCCAGTGTTTCAGAATAGTGGAATAAGGGAAGCTTCGGGGCCACTCAGATGGAGCCCTGGCTCTCTCAGCTGTGAGAAGCCAGCATCTGCTCACCAAGTCTGTTTCTCCATCTGTTAAATGGGCTGTTGAGGATGGAGATGACATGAACGCATGCTGTGCGTCGGTGAGTGCAGCCATTGGTGATGGCACAACTGCCATGGTCACTGCGGTTGTCATTGTCACTGCCAGTCAATATTAAAAATCTTCAGAAAGTAGCTCCTGAGCTAGAATAACTTCCAGCGCTCCCTTCAGGGCCAAAGTAACGTCATATCTAAGTTCCTCAGACTCCAAGTTGATATCTAGAGACTTGTGCCATACCCATTCGTCAGCAAACACTGCAGCCGATTCCTTGTGTGTGAATGCACACATGTGCATGCACCAGGCCTCTGGCAGAAAATGAAATCAACTCTTTCCTGCATCTCCGCAGATTGAAAAAGGCAAGAGGGCAGCTGTGGTCTCTCGTTCAAGGCCCCCTCACCTGAGGAGGCACGCCATGACTCCCAAGATATTTCAGGGTTTGGAAAATCACGTAGAGGGGTTGGAGAGACGGCTCCATGGTTAAGAGTGTACACTGCTTCTGCAGAGGACCCGAGCTTGGTTCTCAGAAACCTTGTCACCAATTGAAAGAACAATTGGTGAAGATAAACCCCAAATAGGCATCACATTTATGATGACAATGACCTTCAGAAACACTGGAGGTCAGAGTGAAAAATGTAAAATGCGTGCCGACAAAATACTCACATATATAAGTAATTTATAAAAGAATCAAGGTTATGATTACTTCAGGCTGAAGGGATGTGATGCCATTAAAAGAGTGAATTTCTGGACAAATATAAAGACATTTTAAAATTTAAATATATATGATTAAAGAAAATTATATTATATTTTGGGATATATATATATATATATATATATATATATATATATAAAATGCATATAGAAATTTTTTCTAGTTTTTCAAGACAAGGTTTCTCTGTATAACAGTCCTGGCTGTCCTGGAACTCACTCAGTAGACGAGGCTGGCCTCAAACTCCCAGAGATCCACCTGCCTCTGCCTCCCTCCCTCCTGAGCGCTGGGATTAAAGGTGTATGCCACCACCGCCCAGCACATATGAAAATTTTAACATAACATGATTGGAGTAAATGGATCTATGTGATCCTGAGGCTTCTACAATTTATATGAAGCAACACAATTTTAACTAAGCACAGTGTAAGACACATATTGTAATCTCTGTGCAATCAATAACAAGCCCAAAGAAGTTGGCTAAAAGGTCAATAGACAAATTAGGAAATAATTTAAAAATACGCTAAGATGATATGACAGGCATGCAGAGAAGGAGGACCAGAGGAACAAACATTAGAAGCTAAGGACTTCAGGCAAACGGTGGAACCGAACTGCCTCAGAAGAGCAAGCTGTGTATCCGGCTAGCTAAAGGAAGTGTCAACACAGCAACACTGCGTTCCAAGAGGAACTGTCCACGTGGAGAAAGAAAGGTCTCTGTAAGATGTGCAACAGAACTGTTAAAAAATGGGTGGAAAAAGTAAGAATTGTGAAACCAGTGGGAAGAATGTTAGGAGGCTGTGGAGACCTCAGATGGAGGTAAATTCCAGACGAAGAGAAGGGAATGGACCATAATCATAGTTAACCAGGAGAAGTGGCAGTCACAAGTTTGTAGGTGCCGAGAAGAGAGCTTCAAAATACACAAGACAAATACAATACAATTCAAAGAAGTAGAGAATTCTACAATCCTACTTTAAAACGTTAATACCTGTTACCTGCCTTTGAGAGAACCTAGGCCTCAAATCAGCAGTGGTAGCTGTGTTTACATAAACCACCAATGTCTCGGCCTAGTTGGTATTGAGAGAGCACCAAGCCCAATGGATCTTTTTTTCAAGAAGGCATTATGTTAAGTGAAATAGAAAGGCAAACACTGGGCCTGTGAGCTAGCTCCGGAGGTAGAGACACTTGCCACCGGTTCCGATGACCTGAGTTAGACCTCTGGAATGCACATGGTGGGAGAAAGGAACTAACCCTGAGAGCTAGCTGTCTTCTGACCTCCCCATGCACGCTGTGGCACATGCATGTGCACAGATACAAATAAGTCAGTAAATGTAAAATGAAAAAAAAGATCGTTCCTGCATGTTCTCACCCATATAGAGAATCTGAAATTGTGGAGCTCACAGAAAAAGAATAGCAGTTACCAGACCAGAAAAGGTGGTGGGAAGGGTGGGGGCTAATGTGAATGACAATAGGCTAAACTGTAGTTGACAACACTCAGCAGCATATTGCAAAATGGCTTGGAGAAGGGACTCTGAATAATCACAACAAAGAAAGGGATGATATATTAGAGACAACTGATATACCAGTTACTCTCATGTGAGCATTAAACATTGTTTGCATGGATCGAAATACCATTCTGTACCCGAAAATACATGTAATTATTATGTATTCATTAAAAACCATATGTTATCAGTTAAAAGACAGATTGCAGGTCAATCCATGAAGTAAGTCCCGGTAAGTTGAAAAGGTTGCAAGGGTGCAGGGAATTTTCGTTGGATGCAATGGAATTATGACAGAAATCATTGATGGTGAACTGTCTAGGAAAACTCAGGTGTCTGGAGGCAGACAGCCCTTCTAAGTAACCCTGAGTCAAAGAAGGAGCCACAAGGAATTGAGACCTTTGAACAGAATGATCACAGAAACAAACACCAGAACGGATAGCTGTGATAAAAACAGTGTTCGGAAGGAAATTTATAATTCTACATACAAAAGAAGGTAGGCTTCAAGGGTTCTTTAAAAAAAATAATCTTTATTGATTCTTTGGGAATTTCACATCATGCACCCCAGTCCCACTTACCTCCCAGTCCTTCTGTAATCTACCCTTCACTCCTGCAGCCTGTACCTTCAAAAGAAGCCCCCTCCAGAGAATTAATTAAAAACAAAACAAAACAACAACAACAACAAAAAAAACCCTCAATCCTCTATCTTTCCAATACTTGTTTATTCATTCTAATGGCATCAGGAGCTGTGGTATGTCACTTTTATATACCCTTTGTCCCATCAGCCCCACCCACAAAATGTTCATTGCAATGAGTCATTGGTCTGCTTCAAGGCCTCAGGCATGCCAGCATCACTGGACCCTCACCAAAACTCCTCTAGGATATCCTGCTGTTGCTCCGAGTCTTGGAGATTCTGCAGTTATCATTCTGCAGAATCCCTTCACATACTCCAGAAGGTCATAGATGGGGTAGATGTTAGGGTGGGCCAACCCCAGACCCAGGATGTGGATCTTGGTGGTAGCTGAGTTGGTTGGTCCAGGCCATTGGGACTCCCCACTTCAGGTGAGGAGCAGAGCCAGCTCTCCTAGACCCATGCCATGGGGCCAGCTCTCCCATGAGGGGTGCGGGGCCAGTTCTCCTGCTGCAGTGTCCAGCGAGGGGCAGGACCAGCTATCCCAGGGCCAGTGAGGGGCAGGCTGGAATAGAATGGCCCTTCGATTTCAACACACGCATGGTTCCTATTACGCCCTGTGCTAACATGGGTCATGAACAGCATCACAGACCCCAGCTGCACCAGGAACACGGACCCAGACGTGGTCCTTGGCATCAGCTTTGGCCTGGACATTCCCTTAGCCCCGGTGGCAACACAGGTCACCACCCAGATTAATATGGCCCTGGCAGCCGCAGCAAGGCCCTCAGACACCAACATGGTCTCAGGTGGCTGTCCAGAGCCTAGGAGCCCACACAGTCCCCAGTGGCAACAGGAGCCACGGACATCACCCCAGACCCTGGCTGCTCCTGGGCCATAACAGCAGCCTGGGCTTGGGACACCATGGCCTCAGGTGGCAGCACAGGCCACTCAGATTGGCATGGCCCCCGCAGCCATGTGGCACTCGGACACCAACATGGCTCCAGGTGGCAGCCCAGACCCTTGGCATCAGCTTGGCCTTGTCAGGAGCTTCAAGGGTCCTCTTTAAGAGTCAGAGCAAAAAGAAGAGAGGAGGGGAGGCAGGGAAGCAAAGAAGGAGCAAGGCAGGAAGAAACACAAAGTAATCAGAAGAGAAAGAAATAGTAGAAATGGAACTGAATAGCATCAAACCAGAGAATACAGATTAACAAAGCAAAAGGGTCATGTGAAGAGATGGAGTAGACAGACTAACCCGCAAAAGGCGGTGGGCTGGTGACCGACGAGAACTGACAAAAACAAAACAAACAAACAAATAAAAACAAAATGATAGAAATGGGCAAAAGTAAGTTCACACTTTTGGGTCATTTGAGTTTTGGCAAAGAAGTCAAAGCAACTTATGGGGGAAAAATTATTTTCACAAAATGGTGCTGTCTTAATTGGGTGTGTCTTTGGAAACAAACAAGACACCTTATCATTTTATCTCCATCACATGCAAAAATAAATTTGAAATGTACCACAGAGCCAGAGACAGAAGCCATAAAACATTTTTTAAAAATGCAAGAGCGTATTTTGGTAGTTTGGGGACGAGGAAAGTTGTGTAGGTCACAGAAAGTGCTAATCGTCGAAGAAGCTGATACATCTCTAACCCAACTCACAGCTTCTGCTGGTAGAGGACGTCACTAAGGGGGCTGGACAGGTGGGTCAGCTGTTTAGAGCACTGCTTGCTTTCCTTTCTCACAGGACCCAGGTTCGGTTCCCAGCACCCACGTGGCGGCTCACAACAGCCTGTAACTCCAGTTGTAGGGGACCTAGTGCCCTCTTCTGGCCACCTCAAGTGCTAGGCACAAACACGACATACAGACAAACATACAGGATAACACTCATAGACCTTAAAAATAAATAACTAAATCTTAAAAAGAGATCACTAAGTAAATAAATGAGAAAATATTCACAAGTCTGAAAAATGGACAGATATTCTGGATATACAAAGAACTCTTTCAACTCACTAAGAAAAGATAATCAATTCAATTAAAAATGGTTGAGAGAGCTTAGCAGGGTAGTGCACAATTATAACATGAGCACTTGTGAGGCAGGGGGAGAGTGAGTTCAAGACCAGCTTGGGACATGTAGTGAGTTCAAGGTTAGCCTAAGACACATCACAAGATTCTGTAAGGAGGAAAACAGGGCTGGGGAAACAATTCAGTGGTTATAGCACTTTGTGCAGGGTTGAGGGTTCAACCTCAGCATCGTGAAAGTAAGTGAGTAAAGAAATAAATAAATGGATGAAACATTTGGATACTTCACAAAAAACATACAAATGGCCACCAGGGACTTCAAAGACACTCATTAGTGTTCACCAGGGAAATAAACGGTGAGATACCACAATACTCCTACCTAAAATTAAAAGTACTGACATGACCAAATATTAGTAAGGATGTGGCAACTCCTAAACCAAGTACATAACAGTACCCTGTGACCCACAGTGTCACTCCTAGGGGGTTTCCCACACGAAATGAAAACGTATGTCCACCAAAAGGCTCACCCGGGATGGTCATGCCAGCTCTATTCACTTGAATGAAAACACAAAAACATATTAGATGGTCATCAACAATCAGAGTGTTGATAGACAGACACACCAACAGGATTATATTCATTAGTGTCCTGCTACTGTAACCAATGCCTGAGATAGTCAACTTATAGAGCAAGAAGGTCTGTTCTGCTCATGGTTTTAGTGGTTTCAATCCAGGGTCAAGCAGACCCATTCGTTGCCTTTAGGCTTCTGATGGGGATAACAGAAGCAAAGATGGGCAGCGGGGAGCAGAGCAAAAGTTTTCACCTGCTGGCTAGGAAGTAAAGGAGAGAAAGAGGGGTGGGCTGAGGTCATACTGTCTCCTTCAAGAGCGAGCACACCCCCAGTGACACAGAGACTAATAGCAAGTAAAGCCCCACTCTTGGAAGTTTCCAGTATCTCCCATCAGTACCAGTGGGAACTAAGTCTTTAGCACACACACTGCCCCCCAGCTCCCTGGCCTTCTACAGGAGAGGGACTAAGGTTGAAGGATCCAAAGATGGCTGCTCAATGGGTCTGGGACATCTCTATGAACAAGCTAAGAGATTTCTGAACCCAGCGCCCATGTTCAAGGGTTTAAGTTTCAGCACAGCTGGTGTTTTTCCTGACCCTGCCAATAGCTGCCATGGAAGAATGGCTCTGGCGGCATGGCAGTCTTTGTCACAGGTGTGTCTCTCCCCGGCTGCTCTGTTCTTGATCCAGGCTCAAAGGCTGGCATCTGTCTGCCCTCTCACTGAAGCCCTGTGCAGAGGCCACGCTGTGCCAGACTCCTCAGACCGCCTCTCACAACGTTCCACCACCTGTGGGAGGAAACAAACATTCCCAGAAGGCCCCAGGAGGCTCAGGAGGCACAGGGGAGACTCCTCCCAAGGTCCTGTGGTTGAGGCACAGGAGAGGCTGAAGGCAGGGGGCCATGAGGGACCAGCACCGGCAGGCCTTTCCACGAACATCATCTGCTCATCCCTCACTTCCTTTCATGATGTCATCTGAACCCAGCCCCAATAAAGCAGAGAGGGAGCAGGATTTTGATAGCCTGAGATTATATTTCTTAGTAACACCATGCCATGTTACACACCAATATGTTATACACCAATATATTGTATACCAAAAGAGGTCACAAATTTTTACACCATGCAGCTATGGCCACAGGTTACAGCACTTTACCCTATCCTACATGGTGGAAACATCATCATCATCATCATCATTCTCTCTCTCTCTCTCTCTCTCTCTCTCTCTCTCTCTCTCTCTCTCTCTCACACACACACACACACACACACACACACATTCACAATCAGAACAGAATAGAAACAACAAAGGCATCAGATAACCAAAAAGGGGGGTGCGTGGCTGGGAAGATGGCTCAGGCAGCTGAAGAAGCATTGACTTGAGTTCAGACACTTAATGTTCATGTAAAAAGCCAGGGTTGTTTCCAGGCAGACTCAAGAGCCTCACAGACCCTGTCTTGTCTCTGGTCTCTATGTCCTGTCAAATGCTCCATTCAATGTGGTGATAATATGTTCCCCAAAATATTGTGCACCCTAATAAATTTATCTGGGGTCAGAGAACAGAACAGTCACTAGATATAGAGGCCAGAAAATGGTGGCACACATGCCTTTAATCCTAGCATTCCAGAGGCAGAGATCTGCCTGGATCTCTGTGAGTTCAAGGATACACTGGAAACAGCCAGAGGTGGTAACAAGAGCCTTTAATCCCAGGAAGTAAGCCTTTAATCCCAGGAAGTGATGGCAGGAAGCAGAAAGGTATATAAAGTGTGAAAACCAGGAACTAGAGCTGGTTAAGCTTTTAGGCTTTTGAGCAGCACAATTCAGCTGAGAGGCATCCAGTCTGAGGAAACAGGATCAGCTGAGGAATTGGCAAGGTGAGGTGGCTGTGGCTTGTTCTGTTTCTCTGATCTTTCAGTGTTCACCACAATATCTGTCTTCCGGGTTTGTTTTTATTAATAAGACCTTTTGTGGGGGGAGCCCTTTTATTAATGACAAAACAATGTGCTTATCAAATGCCCTTCCATGTTATTATATTGATATTTGACTCAGTAAATACATTGGAGATATCTTTGTGTGAAGAAAACGACATCATTTTGATTGTTATAAACAGCAGGCTGGAAGTTGTATGGATTCTCTGTGGTCAGATGTCAAGTGACCAATAATTTCCACTCTAGTAGACATATTATTATCTTATGGTTGTACATTTCTATTCAGCAAGACAGTGTTTTCTTTTCTTAAACTCCATTTGAAAATGTCATGGCAGAATAAGATTTCAATTCCTTTCCTGAGAAGCAAAATTATATTTAGATATGATTAGGTAAGTGAAGAATCTTCTTGCCCTGGGTTGGGATGCTTCATTCAACAGTTTTGTTACTGGTGTTCTTTCTTTTCATGCTTCTTGATGGCAGTCTATGAATACATCAGATGACACAGCAGGTATGACACACATCTACTGAATGGATGAGTGGCGCTCATCTCTAGTGCAGGGCTTCTGTATCTGGGGTTGGTTCTGTTTGGCTGATTCCAGAGGGAGAGTCTGTAATGGTAGAGAGGCATGACAGAGGTGGGCGGAGCAGGAAGCTAAGAGATTACATCTTTAGCAAACATGAAGCCTAATAAGACCTTTTAGGATTCGTGCTACAATTCAAGACAACCAAAAATAGTCCATTTCTCTAAAACTGCTAAAAACAGATTTACAGATGGCAGTGGTGACCGAGGACAGGATCACATCCTCCAAAGGCCTTGAGGTAGGGATCTCTCATTGAATAATTTTCTTCTTTTCAAATGTATTTCTCTTGGGAGGCCGTCTCCATCTTTCTTCTAGTCTCCATTCCCGCTAGGGGCACTGGCTTCAGTTCTGCTTCATGAACTTCTCTGTAGCTTCTCTGTCTACACAGAGCCTAGCTATTTAGCCCCAGCTCCTGCTCAAATTGAGTCATTTCACTGGAAACACTAGCCCAGTGAAGCAGGGTTGGTGGTCCTACAGGAGTCTCATAAAGTCTTCACTGGAACATTGCCTCCATCATCATCATGACCACCTTCACCATCATGATTGGCATCATGCCACTGTATCACTACCGCCACCTGTCAGCATCATCCTCATTACTGCCACCACTGCCACCGGCATCACCAATTCCACCACCACCATAACCACCATCACCGCTGTCACCAACATTACCAGCTCCTTGTCAATTCCACCACCAGAGTATCCACTTATTGGGGGTCCATTTTGTATATGAAAAACTACTCAGAATCTCCTGTAAGACAGAGGTATAACTACTTCCATTTCGCGGAAGAGAACATCAGAATTAGGAGAATAACCTCCTGTTAGGACGCAGTCACTCCGCTAAAATTCTCCGGCCTCAGCCAGGCCCTCAGCGTGGCTGCCAGGCTGTTTCTTTCTTTCCCTGGATATGATTGTCCCGGATCCACATCAGGCTTTCATCCAAGGCCAGATGGCCTCTGCGACTTCTACAAAATAGTCTCTGGGCCTCTGTTGCCAACAGCCACTCTGCTTCACCCTCTCACCACCGGAGCTGACCTTCCTTTAGCAGCAACTGGTCCAAGCAAGCTTTGGTGCCCAACGGCATCACCTTCACTCCATTCACGCCACAGACGGAAGAAGTCTGTCCCTGCGGCCTTAACAACCCCGTAGCTCTTTGATTCTGTCCTTTCCACAAATCCAACCTGTAAGGCATGTGAGAAGTACTTGGGTGTTTTGTTCGTTTGTTTCTGTGGGAAGAGCAGCCTGCCCGCCGTCCCTGTATAATACCATACATAGAGCACCATGTAATACCCACAGAGTCTGGGTTTAAAGGGACTGTCATTGGAAATGATTAGAGACTCCACCGAGAACTGCTCAGGGTACATGTGCTGCTAACTTCCTAACTACAGGACAGGACATCTGAGAACCCCTCATGCGGGAGCACCAACATCAGCAAGAGCATCAAGAGTACGGAAAGAGGTGGACCCACCGAAGCCACCTTGTCAGGGTCTGTGTGGGGTGGGCTTCTCTAGCATACAGGCAAACTAAACAAAGCCCCAGCTTGTTATGTGAGGTTTTAAGGAGATGAGCAAGATGACAGCGAACACCACCCTGGGGCCTTATTCCCCCAAGTGCACCAGGCAACCCTGCTACTTGAATTTGCTTAGCTCCCATGAGCTGGGACAGCCCTGTGCCAGACTAACCGCACACATCCCAGGCTCCACAGAGCCCACAGAGGTGGTGCTGAACATCGTCATTAACTGTGTGTGCTGTCTCCAAGGCAGACCAGTAGATCTCTTTATCTGATTACTTAAATAATGATGCTGTACACATATGTGCACACATGTTGTTGTTGTTGTTGTTGTTGTTTTGAGTCAGGATTTCTCTGTGTAGCCTTGGTTGTCCTCAAATTCATTCTGAAGACCAGGTTGGCCTTGAACTCACAGAGACCTGCCTGCCTCTGCCTCCCACGTGCTGGGATTAAAGTCACATGCCACCACCGCCCAGCTTTTTGAGCCCATATTTTTGTATGGATATGTTTTGAATTATCTTCAATATCCCAACAATAGTGGAATACTGGGTCCCATGGCATGGTGACTTTATGTGTAACACACGGAGGAATTGTCTCATGATTTTCCAAAATAAACTAATTTGAACATTCCTCCCAGCAATGTGCTAAGAGATATTATTTCTCTACATCCTCACCAACACTTGCTACTATTGTCTGTCTGTTTTATTTTAATCATCTTTGTAGGTGTGAGGTGGCATTTCATTTGTGGTTTTGATGAGCAGTTATCTGATGAGTAATAATGTGGTATTGGCTATTTGAATATCTTCTCTAGAGGAACGTCTATCTGGGTCTCTCACTCATTTTTTCAGTTTCAGAGTTACTGATTTGTAATAGGTTGGTTTTTTGTTTTAATATTCTGAATATCTGGCCTGTGACCATTTTTCTATACGTAGATTACACACAGGATTAGTGCATAATTCTTTTTATTTCTGGATTTAGTGATTTTTTTTTTCCAGGATAAACCTGGCCTCATAGAATGACTAAGAAAGTGTTCCCACTTAAGCAACATTTGTTTTACTTTTTTTTTAAATTTAAATTACTATGGATTTTAGTTTATTGATACAAATTTAAAGTTAATTTTTTATACTGTATGTATATTTCTACTCTTGTTTTTCTTCTTTTTTTTTTATTAAGAGATTTTTCTATTCATTTTACATACCAACCACAGATTCCCCTGTCCTCCCTCCTCCCACCCACCCGCTCTCCCCACCAACCCACCCCCCATTCCCACTTCCTCCAAGGCAAGGTCTCCCATGGGGAGTCAGCAGAGCCTGGTACATTCAGTTGAGGCAGGTCCAAGCCTCTCCTCCCTATACCAAGGCTGCACAAAGTGTCTCAGCATAGGCACTGGGCTCCAAAAAGCCAGCTCGTAAACTAGAGATGGATCCCAATCCCACTGCCTGGGGGCCCCCTATACAGTTCAAGTTAAACAACTGTCTCACTTATCCAAAGGGCCTGGTCCAGTACTATGGGGGCTCCTCAGCTATTGGTCCACAGTTCATGTGTTTCCACTAGTTTGGCTATTTGTCCCTGTGCTTTTTCCAATCATGGTCTCAATATCTCTTGCTCATAGAATCCCTCCTCTCTCTCACCGATTGGACTCCTGGAGCTCTGCCTGGGACTTGGCCATGGATCTCTGAATCTGCTTCCATCCGTCACTAGATTAGGGTTCTATGATGACAGTTAGGGTATTGAGCCATCCAGTCACCAGAGTAGGTCAGCCCAGGCACCCTCTCGAACATTGCCAGTAGTCTATGATGGAGTCATCCTGTGGATTCCTGGGAACCTCCCTAGCACTCTGTTAAGCAACATTTTGAAAGAGTTTCTTTTCTTTTCTTTCTTTCTTTCCTTTTTTTTTGAGACAGGGTTTCTCTGTGTAGTTTTGGTGCCTGTCCTGGATCTCGCTCTGTAGACCAGGCTGGCCTCAAACTCACAGAGATCAGCCTGGCTCTGCTTCCCAAGTGCTGGGTGGGATTAAAGGCGTGCGCCACTGGTTATGTTAATTATTTTTTAAAAAATTTGTATAATTTACTGCTGAAATCATCAGGTTTTGGGTTTTTCTTTGTGGTGATTTTTTTTAGGGCAAAGGAAGGGTTAAGGCAGAGTCCTGTATAGCCCAGGCTGACCTCAACTTCACCAAATACCTGAGGATGGCCTTGAACTCTTGATCCTCCTGCCTCAGCCTCCCCATTGCTAGGATTACAGGCCCGGACCTCTGTCCTACTTGACATTTTGTTGTTGATAAAGGTTCTAATTTAATGTGGTGATATATTGTGTGCCCTAATGAAATTGGCCTGAAGATCAGAGGACAGCAACAAGCCACTAGATTAAACACAGAAGCCTTTAATCCTAGCACTCGGGAGGCAGAGCTCCATTTAGATCTCTGTGAGTTCATAGCCACTCTGGACGACATAAGATTGATTCCTAGGAGAGAAACAGAGCCAGGCAGTGGTGGCACACACCTCTAATCCCAATACTTGGAAGTCACATTCCTTTAATCCTAGCACCTGAGATCTCACACCTTTAATCCCAGTATTTGGGAAGCACACTCGCCTTTAATCCCAGCACTAAGAAGGAAGTGGAGAAAGGTATATAAGGCGTGAGGAGACAGGAACTGAAGGCCTTTTCAGACTGAGGAGTCCTAGAGGTAAGACATGGCAGTGGCTTGTTCCTTTGTCTCTCTGATCTTTCAGCATTTACCCCAGTACCTGGCTCCGGGTTTTTTATTAAAAGACGATTTAGGAATTCGAGCAACAATTTAATCTCTTCATTTTTTGTTTCACAATCTATTTCCTGGATAAGCTTTGTCAGTTATGTCTTTCTAGAAATAATTCCATTTCATCCATGCTACCAACTTGTTGGCATGAATATGTTTACGGTATTCCTTTACAGTTATTTTATCTCTGCAAAGGTGAGCTTGCTCTCCTCTTCCATCATATTGTTAGTGGGAACATTCTTTTCTCCGCTTAGTCAGTCCAGCACAGGGATTGTCAGTTTTCATTTTTTTCCAAAAGAAAGGAACTTTTTATTAATTTTCTCTGTTTTTTCCTATCCTCTGTTCTCTTCATTTCTACTCTGATTTTTATAATTTTTTCCTTCTGCTTGTTTTAGATTTTTTTCTCTTCTTCCCCCCCCCCCAGTTTCTTAGGCTGGAAGATGAATTATTGATTTGAGCTCTTTATTTTTCTAAAGCATTAATGTTCACACTCAGATCTCTGGCAGCAGCCCCTTCGCTGTGTTCTGTAGTGTTGGCATGCTGTGTTTTCATTTATCATAAACCATTCGTAAACTTTTTCCAGGGTCATATTTTCTTGCTGATCTTTTGGAGTGCTTTTACATTTCAGTTCGGTGGAATTTTCTGTTCACCTTCTGTGTGGTTTCTTAACACATGTGAGGACACGGTGTGATGTCAGTCCTTTTGAATGCCTGGAAACCAGTTTTATAGCCTCACATATGTCTATCCTGGAGCATCTTGTGCAAAGAATTTGAGTTTGCTGTTGAGTGGAACTTTCTGTGGGTGTCTATTAGATCATTTTGGTTGATAGTGTCCCATTTCTGAATGTATCCTAGAGGTTATCTATTGAGAAGACTGGCATTGTATCAGTGAGCTGAGTAGAAAAGACCCACCCTCAGTCAGTGTGGGAAAGTGCACCACCCGACTAGCTGAGGAACCAGACAAACAAAGCTGTCTCTCTTTCTCTCTGTGTCTTCTGGAGCTCTGGCCTTTAGACTCTGGGACTTGCACTAGGAGCCTCTCTGATTTCCTTGTCCTTAGCCTAGAGCTGGGCATTGTGACATCAGCTCCCACAGTTCTGAGGCCTTTGGGTTTTGAATTGCTACTCTTTGCCCTGCATCTCCAATTTATAACTGGCCGATCAATCGAGAGACTTCTCAGCCTCTCCAACCTCCTGGCCCACCTCCCCTGATAAAGCCCCACTGAATTCTCACCTTAGTCAGTTTAGTGGCCATATAATATCTGGACAGAGATGTTCTTAAGGTTCTGGACAGAGGGACCAGTTTGCTGAGCTGTTCTCTACGAACTGGGGCATGGAAGGAGCTCTGGGGTTTTTTCTAAGTACGCACACTACTCTGTTGGTACCCGGGGCTTTTCTTCCTTGTGCTCGGAGACTTCTATATTCCCCAGACTACGGCAGAGTTTTCAGGGCTCTGTGGCCATCCCCACTAGCCTTTACCTAAGCTTATGCTTAGTTTATTATTGTGCCTGTTAGCCTCCACTTCCATCATCTATAAAGCTCAACAATTCCCTCTGAGTCTTTTTAACAAATGCCCTACAGGAAACAGCTTTTAGCCCTGAGGGCATTTTAAGTTAGATTAAATAAAGACAGGCTTGCAGGTGGGGCTTTCAGAAAGCCAACAGGCTGGGTTTCTCTTGGGGGCTTTTGACTTTTCCAGGCTCAGACGGAACTAGAAAGAGAGTGACGGCAACAAGGCGAGATGCATGCTGTAAAGCTCACTATTTTTAGTGAGATTCTGTCATTCCGTCAAGTAAACCGTCGCTGGGTGGATGGAAGCCTTTGACCGATTCCCAGAGTTCCAGAAAGGTCGAGTCTGGTGGTTGTTGTTATTTTCTCATCATTTTTGCAGAAGAAAGGGTTTTCATGATTTTTCTCCAACCATTTTTGCAGATGCCACCAGATTGCCTCCTCTTTCCCTACATGACATAAATAAACAAAACTACGTATCAAAGCACCCTCAACAAGCCGGTCCATTGAAGGCGGTGAGTTTAAGTCATCAGTCAAATGCCACTGCCTTTCTTGACTGCCTTCCTTGGCCACTCTCACACTGCGTTTGCTGTGATGTATCTGTGCCCTCCTACACTCCCCGCTGGAAGGCCACCAAACCTACAAGCTGTTAGTTGTCCAACCCCCACACTTGGTTAAACGCTCTGAGGATCGAATGTGGGAGAATTCAGCAGACATTCAACAAGTTTACGGACAGCACTCATTAGAGGGACTGGCTCCTGGCGCTGAGGAGGCTCAGACTTTTCTGACAACTGGCTGTGGTGTTGATGCCTCAGGGATGGGAATGAGATACAGTGCTGCACTGTGCACGGAGGAGAACTTTGGGGTCCACCTTTAACTCCCAGCTCACATGTCACAATTATTTTGCTACTTTGATGCACATGTGCTTTGCCTCTCTACAAAGCATCGCTCCAGGGTAGCCCCAGGGCCCATCTCATGCTTTCCTATTGAAGGTCTCCTGCCCAGTCCCTGCCACGAGTACCTTCTTTGAGAAAAATCTAGCCTGCCAGAAGACTTGCATTGATAAATTATTAACTGATTCTGCCGCACATCAATTTTAACCTATTCCTGTGGACTCTATCACCTGTTTGCATTTTTACTGAACTAAATCAAAGCTGGAGAGATGACCAAGGTAACCAGGACTCCCATTTCCCATTGGTGTCATCTTTTTGTTTTGTTTTATTTGGGGTGTGTGTGCATGTGTGAGCATGTTTGTGTACACATGCAAGGGTGTGTGTGTGTGTGTGTGTGTGTGTGTGTGTGTGTGTGTGTGTATGTACATGTGTGTATTGCATTTATTTCATTTTGTGTTTGGGGACTTCTGTAACCCAGACTACCTTAAACTTGTTACAAAGGACAAACTGGCCAAAAACTGTCCAGCTTCTGTGTCTTAGCATCCTAACTGCTAGGCTGTCAGGTATGCACTGCCGTGCCCAGTCATACTGACATTTTTAAATATAGCATTTCAAACTCATGCCAAAGGAACCCAGCTTTGGCATTTGTCCCTGGATGGCCCAGATCTTCTTTCTCACTCTGCTGTGGATGTCACACCCATCTTCACCCCGCACTGCATTATCTTGGAACCCATTTCAGTTCTTGGGTAGTTTCATTTGTAAACAGGCAGCAGATGCCTCCAGAAGACACAGGCCTGTTTTCTAAGAGCTCAGCTGATGACTAGTTGGAATCTAAGAAGTTGTACAAAACTGAAGTCCATGCTTGAGAAGTTTGACATCTTTATAAATCTCAAAATATCATCGCAATTTAAAACATAAACACAAGGCTGAGTGCAGGGGTGCACACCTTTAATCTCAGTACTCAGAGGCAGAGGCAGGTGGGTCCCTGTGAGTTCGAGTCCAGCCTGGGCTACACAGTGAGTTCCAGGACAGCCAAAGCTACATAGTGAGACCCTGTCTCAAATAAATAAATAAATAAATAAATAAATAAATAAATAAATAAATAAATAAAGTAAAGTACAATAAACACAGCCCTCATCCCAAGTTTTCTTGTGCCCCTTTGTGGTTGCCACAGGCTGCTTTATTTGCTAACAACACTTTGTAGAATTTTCTGTAACTAAAGACAGAGCACATATACTCCATTTTAACTCATTGTAATTATCTTTGAGGTTTAGTCACGCTGCCATGCTTTTCCATAATGGCTTCTGTGTGACCAAGTGGCAATTTGCTAATCCATTGGCTGGCTGGGGCACATTTGGGTGGTTTTCAGTTCCTGACAATATAGACAAAGTGACTGTGGATGCTTGAGTACCATTCTGTGTAAATATGTGATTTCATTTCTTTGACAGGGTGGAAATGAGCAAGAGGAGAATGACCAAGTCACTTGCTAGACACCTTTTAAGCTTTTAAAAATTACATGTATTTATTTAGTGTGTGTAGATGGTGCCACAACGTGCATTTGGAGGTGAGAGGATGTCTTCTGGGTGTTGTCTGTCCTTCCACTACGTGGGTCTTAGAGAGGAATCTCAGGTGGACAGGCTTGGCAGCGGGCACCTTCACCTACTGAACCATCTCACTGGCCTTCCTTTTAACTTTTAAAAATTGAAAAAAATGTTCTTTAAAGTGCTCATTCCGATTTCCAACCCCGGTAGCTGGGAATGGGAGTCGCTGCTGCTCCAGGTCTTTGCAGAGTCCCTGTAAGTCTACGTGACATCCGTTCTGGTGGAGCCGACCTTGCTTGTGGTTGTCATAGCAATTGCCTAGTGACTAACAATGCTGAGTCCGCTTCCATGTGCCCATTACCCAGCTCCTGTCACTCTCTGGTGAAGTGTCTCTTTAGATCTTTTGTCAGTCTCAAAAAGATCACGTGGTTTGTTTTCTTTAAATTACTTCTGGGTACCAGCCCTTGGTTATAGATGATGCTTTTTTTTTCACTCGCTTCTGTGGCTTTCTCTTCTATTCTCCTAGGCATCTTTTGAAGAGTGAAAGTTTATTTTTCTGTTATAGTGAAGCCCAGTCCAGGGGCTTTTTCTTGTGTGCACGTGTGTTTGTGTGTGCAGGTTCATGTGTGGGTAGGTGCATGTGTTTGTGCCGGTGCATATGTGTGCTCACGCATGTAGAGTCCAGAGGACAATCTTTAGTGTGGTTCCTCAGACATGATTCACCTTGACTTTGGAAAGAGTATGTCTTTCTTGGGACCTGAGGCTTACTGATGAGCATAGGCTGGCTAGCCAGTGAGTCCCAGGGATCCACCTGTCTCAGCCTTCTTAATCCTGGGATTACTAGCACATGCCACCATGCGTAGCTTTCTTTCAAAGCCCAAGTGCCAGGAATTGAACTCACGTTCTCATGCTTGCACAGCAAACACGTTACTGACTGAGCCACCCTCCCACCAAGAGGTTTTCTTTAACGATTTACGCTTTACCTATTAAAAAATTAGCAGTCCAGTGCCAAATTCAAGGTTACTCAAATTTTCTCTTGTATTTTCTTCTAGGAGTTTTAGGTTTGGGCTCTTTTATACCCATGATGTGTTTTGAATTAATGTATCTCCGTGGTGTAAAGCAAGGACTGAGGGTTTGTCCTTTTGTTGAATGGAGCTGCCCAGCTCTCTCCAGCACCAGCTGTGGAAGACTGTACTTCCTACACTGAGTTTTCTTGAAACCTTTGCCAAAAGGAAATTGACCATGTGAATGTAGGACTGTCAATTTCCATTCTTTCATTGATCTATAGAGCTATTTTAGCTTCAATATCGTCTGATAATTAAAGGGGAAAATAGCACTTTTTAATTAGCTTTAGATAAGAAATGCAGGCCTTAAAATGTTCCCAACCTGCCTCAAAATCTCTCTCCCTCATCCTGGGGGACCTTGCTCCCATTTAGACAGAGGAAGGGGTGGGACCCCATCTCTCGCCTTGATAAGAATGAGAAGACATTATTTGAAGCTGACTCAAGGAAGGAGTCAGAAAGGGCAGCTTGAGTCACCCAGCATCAAGTCAGCGATGCTAATTCCTTTGGAGAGACCTAGAGATATTAAAAGGGACAGTGAGATACACAAAGGAGTTCAAGTCTTTGAATGCTCACAATGACTAAGAGTGGGGTAGACAGTGGCTTACATAAACCAAGTCAGTTAAGGTTGTTGGCCTTAAAACATGGAAGTCCTGAGTAATGATTCCCTTCCATCCTCCTCTCTCCACTGAGAACAAAATCCTGTATCATGGTTTGGGGGTGTAGGAGAAGGGCACATATTAAAATTGTGCTGAGGACAAAACTTGAAACGTTTCTTACAGAGTTCAACTGAGAGGCCATTTCTGGATTACGGGGCTGGTAACCAGTGGAGTAAGGAGGGTTGTGACCATAAAAGAGAGGCTTCAGAAAGCCCCCCTGGGGACCAAGGTCATGCAGCAGGGTGAGGAAAGATACCCAAGAGGTCAGAGAAGGGCCTGGTCTACAAGGGCTGAATCACAAAAACCATGATGTGCTCAATGGAGGCCAGCCTCAATGTCCAGTTGGAAAATGCCTTCAGAGGGAGGTGTTGCGGAGAAGACACTGGAGCAGTGACTATGTGATCTGTGTGGCTTTCGTGTTCTCTAGAGCAGCGGTTCTCAACTTCCTGATGCCGAGATCCTTTAACACAGTTCCTCATGCTGCTCAGGCTGTAGTGACCCCCAACCATAAAAGTATTTCATTGCTACTTTGTAAGTGTAGTTTTGCTGCTGTTATGAATCCTAATGTAAACATCTAATATGCAGGATATCTGATATGTGACCCCTGTGGGGGTCATGACCCACAGGTTGAGAACTGCTGCTCTAGAGGAGCAGAACCGATAGAACACACACACACACAACACACACACACACAACACACACACACACACACACACACACACACACACACACACACACCCTAAGGTGGGGGGCATTGATCAGATTGGCTCACACAATTAGGTTTGGGTAGTCCATCTGCGTGCTAGAATCTCAATAGCTGTGCTGTCTATGAGGCCAGGTTCCTCAGCAGTCCCAGCCTGGTGCTGAAGGCCTAAAGGATTCCTAGAGGGTCTAGTGGGTCCAAAGAACCTGGACTCTGGTGGCCTGTCATCAGTGATGGGTGGAGCAGCAGGGGAGATACATTCGCCAGCAGAGAGCGAAGGCAAGTGGGCAGAAACAGCTTTGTGTTCAGACCTCTGGCCAGCTGCTGGGAGGAAGGGGCTGTCCACTGTGAGGAGGTCTTTCCTCTTCTGTTAATCCTTCCAGGAAATATCCCTGCAAACCCACCAAGCTGCATGTCTCTTAGTTGACCCCAGATCCAATCAAGTTGACAACCAAGATCAGCTCACAAAGCCCAGGTCACTAAAGACCTCATTAGTATATGGGGTGGAAAAACACTGGACTGGAGGGCCCCCAATCAATCACTTCTGTGAGCCCAGAGCACCCTGTCAAGCTGGAGCCATGTCTCAGCTGTGACTGAACCATGTCAGCGGGAGAAAGCAGCCATGCGACCCTGCAACACTTGGGCACTGTGCCTAATTTCCTGTTTCTTCCCCTGAAACAACTGACTTTTCATAATTTAAGGAGGTTAATTTTTTTCTTTCATCTTTTATTTTATCTCAGACCACCCATGATAAAAAAAAAATCCATGTGAAACAGTGGAGAGTTGAGATTTCCTTATTTTCAGCAAAATTTGCAAAAGAAAAAGAAAATTCCCTAAAACTGTTTACCAAACTCACCTTGCAAGATCTTGGTGGCTTTGGGGACCAGCTTGCACTTCATGAGTTGCCCTCTGCACAGATGATGGCAGGCAGTGTGCTCAGGACCTGTGACTGTCTCCTTTGGAAGAGCCACAAAACAACCAGCTGATGAAAGGCTCTGAAGCCCATGAAAAGACATTCAGCATCATTGGCCATCAGGGAGACGCAAGCGAAAGACACAGTGAGGTCCCACTGCACACAAACGCTGGCGTGGCTATAATAATAATAATTTAAAAAAAGGTGGAGAATAATAAGAGTTGACAAAAATGTAGAGAAATTGTAACCTTTGCACACTAGTAGGAATGTAAAATAATGCAGTTGACTTGCATAGAAATCTAATGGCTCCTAGAGGACCTGAATTGTAGAGTTATCACATGACCCTGCCATCCTACTCCCAAGGGAACTGAAAATATGCACACTACTGGAGCTTGATGCATACTTATGACAACATTCTTTATAAAGCCAAAAAGTGGAAGCAAACCAAATGTCCCTTACAACATGCTTGTAATACGAGGAAGAGGTCCAGATCTAATGGCCACATGGTACATGATCCCACCCACGGTTGGGCACGTTGCTTTATGTATTATTTGTTCATAGCTTCACTTATCTATGGATTGTCTTCTTGGTGGATGTTAGGATCCTGCCCTCACCCCTGCACACGCACAGCTCGGGGTCTTGCGTCTTATGTCATTATGGGGCATTGGCGACTATATACACGCAGCGTGGTCACACAATCTGAGCCTTGAAAGCCGGATACAGACCCACACTCTCTCTGCTCTCTGCTCCCTGCTCTGCTCTGTTCCCCTCTTCCCCTACCCCACCATCTTTCTCTCTCACCAGGCCTGGTCCCCTCCCCCCCTGCTTTTCCTCCTAATAAAGCTCTGAATACTGATACTGGGTTCTGTTATGACGGTGACCTTTCCACACAGTAACCACTGCCACCACCAGTGTCGATTATCATCCTTTCAGTGGATTCATAGACATTTTGGAGAGGGAAAGTGATTTTTGTTTCATTGAAACCCTGCTCCTCACCATCTACGGGGCCATAAGATAGCATACACATTAGATAGTCCATAAATATCCAGTCAGGATTTTGTATCTCAAATGAGTTAAACCATTCAGAAAGGTAAAATAATAGTAACAGCCCACAAAAGGAGGTGTCAGTGTGGTCCTTGCTCACTTCATGGTGGCTAGAGAACAAAGAGAAGAACACTGAAGGAGCAGGGCCAGGGCTGTCTTCCCTGAACGTGCTGACTGTGATGTACTTCCTGAACTCCACCACACCTGCATGTTCACCACCTCCCAATAACAACGCCTTGAGTTGTGGATCTGTCAGTGGGTTACTGCATGGATTGCATCAGAACTTGTGTGAAACAATGACTCTCAGTGATAGGATCCACTAGCAGGGGACCATCACTTCAAACATGAGCCTTTGGATATGTCCTTCACTTCCAAACCATAATATTTCTGGTCCAGCTTCTGATCCCAGACCAAGTGCTGCCTATTGGAGGCATCTTTCCTAATGACTAAGCGCTAAAGTCATACCCAAGATGTGCTTGGTTTTTTGTTTTGTTTTGTTTGCTTTTTTTTTTTTTTTTTTTTTCTATCTGAACTTCTGAATATCCTAAAGGAGGGACGAGCCAGCTCTGAGCCCCACTCCCTGGCTACAGAAAAGTAGGTGGGATCTCTACTCAGGCATTTGAAAAGGTTGCCTTCCCTTCGAGTCCCATTTGAACACTTCCACTCAGGAGCTTGGGACAAATCAAGTCTCACTGTGGTAAAGGTAGGTGCTTCAGCCTTTCAGAGTCCGGGCAGGACAAGACACAGACGACCAAAGAATGCATTCACTCTCTCCACTCAGCATCCACTCCCTGGTCAAATCAGACTCGCACAGAACAAGTGCCACTGCTTAAACAAACTTTTCTTAAAAAAAAAAAAAAAAAAAGGCTGCCTAAGTGCTAATAAGAGCTGGTGGTATTGCTTCCAGGGACTAGTCTTTTTCTCTGAAGAAAGAAATTGGGCCTGGAGCCGCAAAGAAGGACAACTGGCCCTTGGTAAGGCAGCCCTGGAGTATGGAGAGCTCAGAAGCAGCTCTCCCAGGACAGCACGCAGCGGAGAAAGGTGCCTGGAGGCAGGTCAGGCACTGAGTACAAGGGTCTCCGAGAGGGCAGCAGGCAGCAGGAAGTCCCGCAGGAGGAGAAGGTGGCCTGGGGTAAAGTTACCATCCTCCACTGCTCCCTGGAAACCTGTCTTTCTGGCTTCCCTAGGGTCAGAGGGCAAGGTTCCCAGCAGGCTGTAGACTTTCAAGACTTGGCTTCTTTCTTCCTTTCTCCCCAGGGAAGGGCAGGGCAGGAAGTCTGAAAGACAACTGAGCTCCTGGGTCACTCAGAGAGTCCCCTTTCTCTGCCTGAAATGAACCTGCCGGGAGGGAATGAAAACCACTGCCTCATGCTAACATTCTTCCAGGGCTGAGGGTGCTGCTCAGGGCAGCCCAGGGATTTTCATTGGCTCTCACACTTGTAGCTACCAAATTTACATGTAATTAAAGACCCTGGTGCAGACCAAGTTTCCAAACGTTGGAATTGCCTAATTAGACGCAGGAGGCCTCCTCCTGAGATGGTATGAGTAGAGCAGGCTGATATGAGGGAGGGCTTGCTCAGGGCAAAGCCTTCTGTGTAGCCAAGAGGCTGGGTATGGAAGTTCCAGGGCAGAGACTGGGCAGAGTTGTGCTGTTCTGATCAGGTAAGGATGAAAATGGAGAGGCAGAGGAAGCTGTTACTACCCCAGGACAGAATAAAGAGAAGAAATGAATCCCAGTGGATCACTGAAAAAGGACACTGAGCCACAGGATGCTAACAGGGATTGGTTAGTATTTGATTTTGATTTCCCCATTCCACACAAGACCCCAGTGAACTGATATCCAAATGTTACTCCTTAGCCCAGAATAGTGCCGGATCCTTCCTTGAGAGTGGATTTTGGTGCAGATAAAAACAGAAGGGAAGAGTTGGGAGAGAGGGAAAGAGGGAAGGGGTGCTGCTAACACTGTGGCCATCTGCAAAGGGTTTGTCATAAATGGCATCACCTAGGTGCCTGCTCGGCACCCCTGGGACAGCCTGGACAAACAAATCTGGTGAGACAGGACCCCTAGCTCCATCCCCCTACCCCTCCACCCCCAGCTTCCAGGAGGCTGACAAAGAGCAAAGATTCTGCTGTCATCATCGGGTCCAGCTGCTCTGCAATCAGTAGAGGACCTGGAATATGCTAGGGGCTCCCTGCAGGAACCAGCAATGCTGACTGGACTTTAAGGAGATGGAGGGGTACTCAAAGGATGCCCCAGGTTCCCCGATGTGTGTGTGGGGGGCAGCAAACAAAGGAAAAAGACTGTTTAGGAAGCCTGGCCAAGAGGTTGTCCAGACAGCCCTGGCTGGGCTTCAGAAACAGGAGACATCCTTCTCCATAGTCTTCCTGCTCTGTGGACTGTGACAGCTGCCACAGACCAGGCTGGAGGTCACTGTCCAATTCCTCTACTCCCTGTGTTGTGGAGGCCTCTGCAGGAGTCCCTGCTAGTAGGGAAATGAGAGGCAAAAACTAAACTCTGTTCAGTTAGCTAGGCTGGCTAAAACTTCTGAAGTCTGACCCTCGGCAGTTTATTTCTTACACAATTAAACACGGTAAAACTTTGGAAGAAAGTTTTCTCCTGACAGTTATCATAACAAAGCATAAGGCACGGCTACACTGAAATTCCTCTGCAAAGTGCATGTCTTTTGCAAAGTACCTGTGACCTCTTCCACAAGAACGGGCTCTGTTGGCTGTGAAACAGTGCTCAGGGTAAGGGCCTATGAAGAAGGGTTTGTAAGAAGCATAAGAAAAGATTCTGTTGATGGAGGACCTCTTTCATAAGGAAGGGTTTATTCACTGAGAGACAAAGCTCAGGATTAGGACCTAAACAGTGCTCAGGGTAAGGGCCTAGGGTGGAAGGGTTTGTAAGGAGCATGAGGATGGGTTCTACTGACTGAGAAGCAATGCTCAGGGTAAGGGTCTAGAGAAGAAGAGTTTGTAATAAGCTTCATAGCCAAGTCTTTTGCTAAGTACCTAAGACCCCTTCTTTCATAATGGTTCTGCTGGCTTCTATTGACTGAGAAACAATGAATCTGGGGGATTCCAGTGAGAGTTGGCTCCCAGAATAGCAAAAGATCACCAGGTTATTAAATGGCATCCACTCTAGCCTTCTGGGTGATCGGGTGTCAATTTCTTCCACTGAAGAAGAAAGCCCATGTGTTTAACAGTTCCGTTTTCTCTGGTGCTGGCTGTAAGCCTGTGGACCCCGTGTCCTTCTACGCTGTGTTCCACTTCACAGAGACCTTGTATCTCCCGGTAAGAGTGCTTACTGCAGGGGCTGGGAGACGGCTGAGTGGATACAGTGCTGTTGTGTAAGCATGGGGACCGGAGTTTGGATTCTCAGAACCCACACAAATGGCAAGTAATCACAGTGACCTGTAATTCCTGCACTCAGAAGGCAAGGACAAGGGATCCCTGGAGCAAGCTAGCTAGTTAGACAAACTCATATCCGAGAGTTCTGGGCTCAGCTGAAAGGCCCTTCCTTAATGAATAAGGTGGAAAGTGATTGGGGAAGATTCAGCAATCTCAGGCTTCCATGTGCACCCGTGCGTATACATAATCCTACACATATTCAAACATCCAACACGCACCCCACACACCCACAGACCCAGAGAGAGAGAGAGACAGAATGCTTCTCATTTCTGACCTCAAGACTCTTAGAGTTCAGGGCAGGAGAGACGGCCTCTAGCTGGCCCTGGAGGAGGATTTTGCAGATTGCATGCCTGGAGGCTGATTGCCATATACTTCCCTGGTTCTGTGCTGGGACCTGGATTCCCGCCAGCCCGTGTGGACATCCAGGAGAGTGACAGTTGGGTCAGCACCATGTAGTAACAGGGCTGGAGGAAGCCAGGGGCAGTGGCAGCCTTAACGTGAGTTTTTCATGTCAATGTTTTCAAAATGCTCAGTGAACTTAGCATTTTCTTTGTGAGTCCCTCCTGTTTTGCAAGTCGATCCTTGGACCCTGTCCTGTTTAGCTTTGTCAGCGTAGCTTAGAATCATTTGAGAGGGAACCCTCCTTTGAGGAACTGCCAGAATCACATCGGCCTGTGGGCATAGTGATGGGAGATTGTCTTGATGGTTAGTTGTTGTAGGAGGGCCCAGCTCACCATGAGTGGTGTCATTCCCTAGGAAGCTGGTTCAGGATGATCTAAGAAAGCTAGCTAAGAATGAGCTTGTGATCCAACGAGCACATTCCTCCACGATTTCTGCTTCAAGTTCCTGGCTGAGGTCCTGCCCTGATTCTCCTCCCTGATGGACTGTGGGCCGGAAGTCTAAGCCAAATAAGCCCTTTCCTCCCTTCAGCTGCTTTTGGTCAGAGCACAGCCCCCGTGTATTTTCCATTCTTGAGGAAGAAACTTCTGTGAGCCCTTAAAGTATGTCCCTGGCACCAACAGGACAAATCCCAACCCAGATCTCACTCTGTCTACATGGGTTTGAACACAGTTGGTCTTCACTAAAACTCACATTGAGGTTTAATTCCTTGGTTTGCAGTGTTGGGAGATGGGTGCTTGTGGACAGCACCCTCATGAAACAGTGATGGCTTTCTTGTGTGCATGAATTCTTGTCACTTGTCTCTGGGTGGCTCCCTTCTTTCTTCCTTCTGTTTTCCAACAAGGGCTTTGGACTTGATACATTTATGGCAGAGTCCTTGGAGGTGGCAGGGAAGTGCAGTCCCCATTTTCAAGAAATATCTGATTTGACTCAAGGCCCTTTAAAGGCAGGCTGGGGAAAGGGAAGAATAACCATTGAGGGCTGGCCACTCTGTGCCAGCTACTCCACAGCAATCCTCCCATTTCCCAGCATCATCAAGAGGCAGCCAGAGGCCATGGGGGGGACTTGGTCAGATGACCGCAGATCCACAGCAGGCACCTTGGGAGAGGTTTCTGACCCCTTGAAGCCTCACTTCTTACAAGTGTAAAGACTCAAAGATGAACCTAAAGTTACTTACATGGAGTAGCCAGTGGCTGAGACAACCACTCAAAACACAGGATGTGGGGAATGAAAATCATCAACGACACCTATGTGAAAGCTGCTTTTGTTTCTTAAACTCACACACATTGTACCTCACATTATTGTTGTTTCATTTTTATTTTATTGTACTTTATTTCATTTTAATTTGTGCTATGCTGGGAAATCTACTTGAAGTTTAAATGATCCATGAATGTCAAGGTTTGGCACAGACTAGTGAATAGATTGGAGTCCGTAAATGACAGCCATGAGAGTTTCTAGAAATTCCTTGAAATATTATCCAGAGGACTTCAGGGAGAGGCAGAGCATTTTCTGAGCATAATGCGTGGATAAGGTGGGCAAAATGTAAATAGGACCAGTTTTCTGGAAAATGAGTAACCATTAATTATAAGCCTGTGGGTATTATGAGTGAGCCACATTCAGGATGTTGCAGAGAACACTAAGGGCCCTCCATAACAGAACACTGGTGACTGAGTGGCCAGTAAGGAGCCTGTCCTGTCCAGCAGGTCTTTCAGACCTCAGGCTCAGAGAGACTACTATGTGTGAGAGGACTTTGCAGCTCTTCTGGCTGCAAATAGATGTGACTGGCTAGGTCTGTAGCCAGGCTGCCATAGTAACAGAGGAGACTATGTATAGTGACCCCCAGTGTGAGGTCTTTTTTTTTTTAAAGTACACAGTGGGATCTCCTGTTACATTCTCCCACCCCAGTTCTAAAATAGTAAAATGTAGTGGGAATGTTCTTCCTTCTGGATTGCCTGGCTCCAGGCTGGCCTCTTCTCAGACCTGTGTGCTCCTGGTGGCCCTGGTGGGGGGATGGGGACTCTGCCCTTCCAAGCCTGGCTCAGCACGCTGGATCTTGGGTGAGGACAGAACAGAGAGGCCAGACAGCAGGCCGCCTAGCTGCCCCCGCTCCCTGCTGGCAGACCCGGCCTTGGCCTGCTGTCTGCTTTCCAGCTCTGATTCTGCTGCTCGCTGGACACAGGCCATAGGGTTGCTCTGCGCTCTGTTATCTGGAACTGTCAAGTCCCTGGGCTCAGCCTGTCTCTAGCCCTGTGCCATCCCATGGGGCTGTGTTTGCAGGCCTGGCCTCTCCTGGCTTGGGAAGCATGCCAGAGCAGAGGGGTTCAATACCCATAATACTCTTTGTGTGGGGCATGAGGGGCCACTGGAGGCTCTATTGGCGCTGACAAACAGTGCTCACTCTGTGGGAAGCCTTGAGTATTCAGAACCCATGAGTAAGCAGAAAACAAAGTTTATAAGCCAGGGTGCCAATAGCTTCGTCATCTATAAATTTATGATTCATGTGTATATTATCTGTAGGCAACCAGCCTCCTGTAGTCATGGATTCTACATCCCCAGACTGAATTAATTACAAACAAACAAACAAAAATATTTGTTTTAATTGCATCTGCAAAAAAGGTCAGATATTTTCCTAAATGATATTAACACAACATCTGAGTCAACCGGGAATTGTTTAAATTTTATAGGATGGTATGTGCAGGTCCATTACAAATATTAAATGATTTTCTATAAGGGACTTGAGCACCTGAAGACTTGGGCATCTGTGATGTGCTCCAGGAACCAGTCTCCTGCAGGTGCCAAGGGCAGCTTCATGTGCATATGGGCACATATGTAATACTGTATAGAACTGCATATACCTGTGTGTGATCTTATGCATGGATGCATTTACATGTATAAGCATGGGTGACTGAAACATACACAACTCAGAGACAAATGTAGTGGTCCAGCTAGAGACATACTGGGAAATTAGTGAGCAGCATGTGGTTACAAATAGCAACAGTCAGGTGTTGGGTGGCTTTCATTTTCTCCTTTTACTTAGCTCAATTTTCTAATTTTCTGGAAATAGTACACATCCTGCAATAAAAATAAAGGGAAAGGGGCCAAGGCTATAGCTCAGTTAGCAGAGCACCTGCCTAAGATGCACAGAGCCCTGGGTCTGTTCCCCAGCACCGCAGGAAGTGGACTTTTTGACGTATGCCGGTAACCCCAGCACTCGGAGAGAGAAACAGGAGGGTCCCGTGGTGAAAAGAGCAGGCGGAGTCTACCATCTGCTTCTGTAGATTTAGTTGTTTCTGTTTGCTTATGTATATTTGTGTATGTGCATATGTATACAAATGCACGTGCGAGACAGTCCAGCAGCCTTGGGTGTTACATTTCAAGAACCACCTTTTCAGGGGGTTTTGTCTATCTTTAGACGGAGCGTTTAGTTGGCCTGGAATTTGCTGACTCTGCTAGGCTGACTGGCCAGCAAATGAAGTCCCAGGGATCCTCCTGTCTCTGCCTTTTTGGTTCTGGGATTACAAGCGAAAGCCACTGCACCAGGCTTTTCTTCCGGGAGATCTGTGGACTAAGCCCTGTACTGACTGAGCTAATCTCCCAGGCTCCCTTCGTCACATGTTTAACTCTTGTTTTATACACAGACTTGAACCCTAGGCAAATCTGTGCAAACTATGGGAGGCCCTTCCATCATCTACCCCTTCCAGATCTGCACGTCTCTCTTCTACAGTGACCTCTATCAAGTCCAGATGGAGAAAGCCTTTCCCTCTGATCCTCTTCCTCTCTGCCCCCTTCAAGTCCCCTGCTTCTTTCTCTCTCACTGTCTCTGATATCCCGGGGTCTTCCCAGGCAGTACTGGTCTCTTTAACAAAGACAGTACTCCAAGCAGAAAGCAGGCAAGAACTCTCCACACTTCAGGGTAAATGAATGTCCCTGTGTCCCCAAGTCCATCCCAGCCTGGCTCTAAAGTAGATTGATGTGCAGGCCTGGGTTACTCCTGGGGTGCTGTTTTCTCTGCCTGGGATCAGAGGAGAACCTCTGTCTCCATCCTCTGCTGAGTACCAGGCACTCACTAGGAGCCCCATCTGTGGGTCCCTTCACTGGATCCCTCAGCCAGGACACAGTGGCCCAGGCTGTGCTCTTGTCCCACAGGAAACACAGGAGACACTGAAGAGTAGACATTGGTCCATTCCTCTAGGCTAGTCTTGCCCAAGCCCCTACCAGAGCAGAACATAGAAATGATCTGTCTTGCAGAAGTGACACAGGATCCTCTGCTTGGAGCCACACTGGCAGATGCTGCGGCTTTGGATTTTCCTAACGAGGCATTCTGTGCAGGAAGCAGAGCTGTCCATGAATTAGGACCAAGGACAGTGGAAGATCTTTCTGGAATCCCACATCTGAGCTAACTCTTTCTCGGCCTCCTCCTTGGGGAAGGGGAGAGTGACAGCAGTTGTCTCATGGGATGAGATTAATGAACAAGCGTGTGAGACTCTCAGCCAGAACCGGACAACAGCTGTTAATAGGAGTAGTTCTCACTGCAATGGCCTGGGGCCAATCCCTTCACCTCTGGAAGTCTCTATTTCCTACAAGAGAAGAAAATAAAAATAGCCTCTCTACATGATTGTTAGGTGGGTGGAGAGGAAAATCCTATCCTGTAAATGACTGTTATCTAGAGTTGCAACCAATGAAATCTCCCTTCTGAAGCAGCTCCTGCTAGGCAGTTGCTATCTCTCAAAGCTGAGCATTACTGGCCATCAGCATCCATCCATATAAACACACACACACACACACACACACACACACACACACACACCTATGAAAGGAAACATCTGGACCATCGTGTTTGAGGATGCACTCTCTGCCAGCTTTCCTGGATTGGTCTCCTACTTGTGAGCTGTGCAGCCCATTGTGGCCAGGAGAGAACACAGAGTAAGACATTCTGGAGACAAATTATGGGCACAGCCAGCAAGGTGCCTTTGTGTGAATAGAGAAGGGAGCCCTTTCCCTGGGACACAACTTGGAACGTGAGATTGTGTTCATGTTGATTGTCGACTTGGTGGGATTTAGAATCACCTAGGAGACACACCTCTGGATGCGTCTGGGAGGAGAGCCCATGGCCAGAGAAGTTTAACTGGGAAATAAGGCCATCTTCAAAGTGGGCAGCACTCTTCCATGAACTGGGGTCCTAGAATGAATAATAAGTGGACAGAGAAAAAAAACAGAATCCAGCAGAGCTGCAACATGCACCTCCTCATTTCCCACTGCAGATACAATATGGCCGGTTTCCTCACAGTCCTGCCACCATGCCTTGCCTGCCGTAATGGACTGTAATCCCCAAACTACGAGCCAACACAAACCCTTCCTGTCTTAAATTGATTTCCGTGGGATATTTTGCCACAGTGGCTAGTATTCTAGTACTGGTAGACACTGGATCTGAACCCTTGCTCACCCTCTCCTGCACACCACAGCCTGGTTTACAAGGCCTTCCATAGGCGGCAAACTCACATGCCCATTGGGGATCCTGGGATATCAGTGGGGTGAGCCAAGTTGGTCAAGTGTGAGGTAGAATGAAGGGTGAGGACCACCACGGGTGGTTCGGCCAGGCTGGGAGCCTCAAGAGAAGCTGGGACCAGCTTGGGAGCACTGCCAGATCCTGGTGATTTCACAGGCAACTAGAGAAATCTACATAGCTGTACGATGCTTTCCTGATTTAGAAAAAGCTATTACGCAGATCAGGAAAAATGCCCGTGGGTAAGTGGACTACCACGGCGGACTCTGTGCCCTATGTAAAATTCAGTCAGAAGCAGGCTTCCCACACCTGGAAGCAGAGACACTCATCTCCTTCCAGTCATTCTCCTTGGCTTTCTCTTCTGCCTAAGCCCCCAGGCTTGACTTGTGTGGGTGTCTCAGATCTCTGACCTCTGGCCTGCCCCTTGAGGACCTGCCCTGTGTCCTGATGTAAATCCTCTTTTAAGAAAAACCCCTCCCTTCTTCCTCTTTTCCTCTTCCTGCCGAGAGGCATACACGTCTCCATTTTCCCTCCCTTTCCCTCCCTTCCCCCCCCCCTCTCTCTCTCTCTCTCTCTCTCTTTCTCTCTCTCTCTCCAATAAACTCTTTCCACATGGATGCTGTGCCTGGGGTGTGAGTGACTTTCCAATGTGCCACACGGCAGCTCGCGGAGGTCTCTGCACAGTGTGGATGCCTTACCCGCCGCGGGGCACCTTGGCCCAACCCATCAAGGCCTCCCACACTGTATCGTATCGTTACACTCCCCTCTCACAACTATTCCAACTTCTATCAGACAATCAAACAGCCCTTCCCAGTCCCTGGCTGTGTCCTCTTTCTTTTCCCAGATGCCACCAACTTCACCCCACAGTTAACCCTTCAGAACTTAGAAGGAAGAGTTGAGGACCAGTTCAAATGGTAGAGCTTGCCTAGCATGTGCGAGGCCCTGGATCCCATCCCCAGCAGTGCAAAAGCAAATTTAAAAAAAAAGAAAAAGAGGAAACAAACTTATTAGGAGTATCGCTTCCTCTTCTGAATTTCCACGAATGTCTGGGCTGCTGTTTCCCAGAATCCCTGCCGTCATGAGGAAGATTTGACCCCAGGAATTTCTGGCACCCTGTGGTTGTTACCACTTCAGGGACACTTCCTTTTCCATCTGGTTAGTTTTGTCACTTGACACAACCTAGAATCACCGGGGAGAAAACCACAGTGGGGTATTGTCGACATCAGGTTGGCCTGTTAGATGTGTCTGTGGAGAACGGTCTTAACTTAATTGACAAGGGGAGACCCAGCCCACTGTGGGCAGCACCATTCCTTAGGCAGGGCGTCCTGAACTGTAGAAGAGTGGGGAAATTGACCTGAGTAGAAGCAAGCAAAAAACTGGGCCTGAATATGTCCTGTCTGCTCTTGGCTGTGGAGGCGGTGTGACCAGCCGCTTGAAGTTTCTGCCTTGACTTCCCCACAGTGGTAGACCTAACCTGGAGTTGGGAATTCAAATAAGTCCCTTTCTCCTCTAAGTTGCTTTTGTCAGGATGTGTTAGCACAGCAACAAAAATGAAAATGCTTTCACAGACTGGAGCTTCCTGGTGTCGCCAGCACACGCACACTTTCCTAGTCCTGTGTAGTGTTATTTGTCCTGCATGCATCCAGTGGTCACCAGAAACTTAATTATCAACTTGGGCTTTCCATTTATTTTTTTCCTGCTTCATATCCATGCAGTACTTGGACTGAGAGAGAGAGAGAGAGAGAGAGAGAGAGAGAGAGAGAGAGAGAGAGAGATTGGCCTTGTATGTTTCGTCTCTTTTGAGCACAGAAGTTCTCACTCAAGAGAAGACTTTTCCAAAAGCAACTTGGTCCTCGGCAAGACCACACCCTACACGACTTAACCCCAGTCACCAGCCCTGAGACAGAGGGTGACAGGCAAAGCCAACCTCCGGAGGTGCCCAGCTAAGTGCTCCCCTGGCGGGGATTTCCACGCATGCGCTCACACCTGTCTTCTCTGGCTTGGCCCTTTACTTCTCTACTCTGTTTCCTTTGTCCTGTGATCAGCGGAGGAACTCTGACATTGTCATTCAGTTCCTGACGGGTGTGTACAAGGCAGGACTGTCACCCTATAACTGTTCTGTAGACAGATCACATCCTGGGATGTTAAGGGTGTTACTAGATTTTTTTTTTTAAAGGTTCTTTGATGCACTAAGTTTCAAAAGCTTTAAACAAAGGTTCATTGGGATTCTCTGCTGCAGGACTTCTCAGAGCCTTGAAGGCACTGTGGCTTTCTAACAGAGGGGCGGGTCACCTAACACTTGTCAGCTCCTGGCAGATGTGACAGGCTGTATCCAAGAGGAGCCTTTAGGGAACCGGTGCTGAGGACTGCACCCTGGGAGATGGTACTCTACCCACATCCCAGCACCCCGATGGATGTTGCCCATTGTGCTGCTGCCCCTTGGGGCTGGGCCTTCTCCCCCTTCCCTTCAGCTTGGCTGCCTTCCCTGTAATTGTGTTCCCATATGTGTCCCGTCTGGCTTGATACAACTCTGGTCACTGACCTCCAGAATATTCTAAGGCCTAGCAGAGGGTAGTGTCCTGAGATCACCTCCGTGGCTGGCAGCGATTCAGAACTGAGAAGTATGAAGGCTGCTGGTGAGGCTGCCGTGGCTGACCACACGTGTGCTCTCTTGTTGCCTGTGCTCCTGGCATGACCAGGCGACCTGGGGGGGGCGGGGGGGGGGGCGGAATCTAAGGATCTGTTTGCTCTGCGTTTACACCAAAGGACTTTCAGAGCAAAACAAGACACAGTTTCACAACGGCTCCTAAAAGTCTATATGGGTGGATGTTAGAACGCCAGCCCGTGATTTTAACTGCTGTTTTCTTTGATTCTAAGATGCCAACAATTGTACGACACACCATTGTTCCAGGGGCAACTTGTAGGGGAGGGATGTAAAGAAGGAAAGAAACCAGGCAGAGTGTACGACACATTCTGATTTTAGAATAATAAAAATGGAAACCATTATGTGCCTCGATTGTGGAAATAGACTGTTTCTACAAGTTGGGGCCAGCTTCCTCCTTGTCATGGAGGAAGCTCATAAGTGAGTTCCGGGCAAGAAGGTGGGAGACCGTGGTGCTGAGCAGGTGTTTGATCTTAAAAAATAGTTATTGACCTATCACGTGATCCAGTTTGGTACAGTTAGGAAGGACTGTGGTAGACATTCCATGCCTTCATCCTCTAGTATATAGAAGGAATGTCTGGGTATATGTGGCAACTAGTTCTTTAAACTAACCCAGAGCCTCATTCTCCCTCCACCACCAGGAAATTGCTACTAATTCATAAAAATGAGATAAGAACAGAAATGGAGTACGTGTATTTTAAACTGATGAGTGGAGAAGTCCCCTCTATGGCTTCACATCATAAAGGTCTCATGTCTTCTTTATCCAAGGCATCTGACCCTTGCACCCAAACCTCAAATTTTGTCACACTACAAAGATAGGCAGGTCCTTAACGCTGGGTGGCAGTTTTTTCTAGATTAGAACCTTCCATCTCAGAGGGAAGCTGATTAAGACAGAGTATTAGAGCTGAGACAACAGGATGGTCTAAGGCAGCAGTTCTCAACTTGTGGGTCATGACCCCTTCACAGGGGTCACCTAAGACCACCAGAAAAAGCAATACTTATAGTATAATTCATAACGGTGGCAAAATTACAGCTATGAAGTAGAACTAAAATAATTCTATGGTTTTGGGGTCACCACAACGTGAGGAACCATATTAAAGGGTTGCAGCATCAGGAAGGATGAGAGCCATTGTTCTAAAGGGAGGTGAAGCGTTCCATACCACAGAGAAGCTCCTGAGGCTCAGGAAGGAAACAACTCAAAAGCTTCAGGAAGTCCCTGAAACTGACTGAATATACTAGACCCCTCCCTCCCCAAGCTTATATAAACTGTAAGGACTGCTGAGAGACACACTTAGACAAGACAAGCTGCCAGAAGAGGCTCAGGCCAACTGAGCCACCTGGTAAGGACAATCTCCAACTCATTGAGCTGCTATAGGTTGTTTCCATCTTTTATGAGCTATCATCCATGCTGGGATAGGTTTGGTGATGCAGTTATCTCTGAGTCATTTCTGCTCCTGTAAGTAATCTCAATGAAACTCATAGGTTCACCAAGTTGGACTTTGGTGGCATCCATACTTCAGTACATCATCAGCTCCCTAGCTTAGTAGTTCCATACTTTACTACATCATCAGTTCCCTACTTTAATAGTTCCATGCTTCAATACATCATCAGCTCCCTGTCTGGGACAAGTAGACATTTGTTCTCATCTCTCCAGGAACAGTTTCATACAACAATTGAGTACATCTTGGTGTATCAGTGCAGAAAAAACTGTAATGGAAGAAAGTCCAAAGGGCACAGGAAGGACTGGGTGGCTTCAGTGAATTCTGGGAGGCGGGAGCCTCTATGGAAATGATGATATATGAGCTGGATCAGAGAAATGGGTGCAGTGGTAGAGCTGGAGACAACCGAGGAGCAGAGACAAGCCTGCTCCTGACTGAATGGTAGGAGAGTGGGATGCTGAGGAGATGAGGATGCAGAGAATCCAGCTGTCCTGTTGGTCTGTGTCGTCTTCTTGCTGTGTGATTTTCTGGACCTTATTTTCAGCAAATTGGCCACAAGACGCTAAGTGGTACCATGCACTGCCTACAAGTGTTCAAGTCATGACACACATGCTCATGGGTGTCCCGTGGATCATGCTCTCAAATGACTGAGCTCCCCTGTGGCTCGCTTGGAAAGATGTGCTCTTCCACTCAGTCTTCTGGTGAGACGTCCACTTCGTCATGCTTATTGGAGTCAGTCTTGTTCAGCTCACGTTTGAGCAGTAGTTTTAGTGAGACTTCATGCCTGCAGGTTCTGATATCACTAGGAGTCACAATCTCACAGCAAACTCCCTGATCCTCTGCCTCTTCCAATCCTTCTGTCCCCTTCGACGATGTTCCCTGAGCCTTAGATGCAGAAGGCTTTGTAGATGTATCCATTGAGACTGGGCCCCACAAACTCTGCACTTGGATTGGTTGTGGTTTTCTATAATGGTCTCTGTCCGTTGTACAGGGAAGTTTCCTTGACTACTCAGTGCTAAAGAAGTCATGGTGATTGGAGGAGAATCTACAACTCTAATTTACTAAAGCAGCACCATCCCTAACAATAGTCTATAAACACTTGTCCTTATACCCAGAGATATGTGTGGTCAGTATGTTTTATCACAGCAATAGAAAAAGAATTAAGACACCCCTTACGTCAACCTCTCAAACGTTGGGATTACAGAGGTGTACCTCCACACCTGGTACAACTTCTCCCTCCCTCCCTCTATTGTTCCCTCCCTCCTCCCTCCTTTCTTTCTTTCACCTCCCCCACCTCAAATTATCCCTTTCTAGGTGACTGTGTCCTCCAGGAAGACCATCAGAGAAGAAGGGATGAGTCAGACTGAACCAGCCAGGGACCAGCATGGTCTCTGTGGACAGCATGGGGCTGTGGTACCTGTTGGTGCACACAGACATATGTTATTACTGCTGTTTAGAGGGGCAAAGAAAAACTCAGAGAAGCTAAGAAAAGAGCACACATGTTCAGGGACAAAGGGAGGGCGCTGCACTGCAAATGGGCCCTTTCAAGCTACAGCACTCATAGATGTTCACAAACCTTAATGTCTCCTGTGTGCGTGTCGCCAATATCCACCCACAGGCTTTGATTCCAGTGACCAAAACCAAAGAAGAGCCAGTGACATAGTTTTCATTGCTGTCTTGAAAACGATCAGACATTCGGTCCTTTCATGTCCTCAACTTTGTACAGTCACGTTCCAGCGACCCACAGTAAGTACAGCTGTCCTTTGGTGTCACTAGTGGGGGTGGGCTCCAGGACACCTGAAACCACCGAAGCCACAGACACTCAGCCCCTTACATAAAATGACCTCATATTTTCATATAACCTGTGCATAGCCTCTTCTCCCCAGTCTTCAGATCACAACGTCCTAAACCGTGGGTTGCAGCCCTCCATGGGGATGTGTAACTGAATGTGTCCTCGTTTCTCTGGCCAAAAGCAACTTGAGAGAGGAAAGGGTTTATTTGGCTTACACTTCCAGGTCGCATTCCGTCACTGATAGAAGTCAGGGTGGGAACTGTACACAGAAGCTAGTCAAGCTCGAGCCTTTGAGTGAGCCAGTAAGCCATGTTCTTCCACAGCCTCTGCTCTCGGTTCCTGCCTTGAGTTCCCACCTGCGGCCTGTTCGGACACAAGCTTGTGCACTTTGCCTGCCCCTGCCATCACACCACACAGCAGCGATGAACAAAGTCTAAGCCCCGTGGCTCCGATGTGAGACTATTGTATGGTGAGGACTACAGTGTCTAACATGCATGCAACGCTTTTCGATCTCGTAAGAATAAAGTGCTATAACGATGGAAAATAAAGACATTTAATATTTTTTCCACTGCCATTCCCCAGAACGTGTCGATTGGCATAACTAAGTTGTTGTTTTAGAAAATTTGATTTAAAAACTTGCTGTTTAAGTTGCTGACTTGCATTTTGTGAAGAACACTAGGTTGGTTTCAGCTTGGGATTAGGACAAAATCTCCAACAATTTTGAGGTGGTCCTAGCTGTGTCCTTCTGCCATTCCATCCCATGTATTCATGTAAAGCCATGTTCTCGGCATTGATAGTCACAAAATTGCGTCAATCGACCTGGACCAAGCATGTCAGGGGCCCTTCAGGGGCTCTGTGTCCCACAGAAGAAAATGTTAAAGCCAAGATTTGGTTCTTTATGCAAAACTAAACAAGTACATCCATCTCATTAAAATGCAAATTTGCTTTAATCTTTAGTAAATAGTAAAATTACATGCCTGTCATATGTTTCAGAATAAGGGGGTTTGTGATTGTTGTCAGCAAATGTTTGATTTGTGGGCCTTTCGTTTTGTGTTTTTAATAGGTAGCCCAGGCTGGCCTTGAGTTCATGATCCTCTTGCCTCTGCCTCTTCAGCCTACCTACCTGTGTGACTACCACAACTGGCTTACGTACCCATTTTGTAGAAAAATCCCAGGTGATATAAAAAACTCCTCAGACAGGAAGGAGTCACTTTGTGTGATCTCTAGATCACTCACAGATGTGAGTGTGAATGAGGTGTGCAGGCTCTGGGCCTTGTGGCAATGATGACTGGGAGCAAATGACAAAGGAAAAGCACCTTCTCAATACAGACTAAATGTTTTGTTTTCTTCTGAGAATCTTACACTGTAGCTCAAGCTGGCCTGGAACTTGCTATGTACCCTAGGCTAACCTATAACCTATGTTAATCCTCCTGCCTCAGCCTTCAAAGTGCTGGGTTTAAGACACACACACACACACACACACACACACACACACACACACACACATCTATATGACATATAAAATATTAAAATACATTTTAAATATTTTGGACCCATAGCTGGTTGAGTGCTCCAAGTGGAACCTGCAAAGGGAAGGGCCAACAGTCTGTCAAGGCAACAGCCTATCTTGCCGGCGGGACTGGGGTGGGTGGTTTTGTGAATCTCCAGATGTTACAAAGCAATGTAGAGAACACATTACAAGCAACACAAAGACCAGTGTGATCGGGTTTTGTGCACAGAGACTTTGAAGGTGTTACAAATGAATGGATGTTTAAATGATCACATAAAGGTGTGTCTGTGTGTACATATGTTAAAAAGGAAAGGGGAAAAAAAGAAAGAAAGAAAACAGAGAACAACTAGCTACCCTGGAACTCAGAGAAAACTGCAAATAACTTCGCAAAGTAAAGATCAGATTGTGGATTCTCTGACCACAGTCGAGTAAGGCTTGGATCGGCTATGAAAATGTCGGCCAAATAAAACCAAAATGTGATCTATGGCTCCTGGCTAAATACAAGCTTTTTGCAAAGCTTTCAGACCTTTGGCAAACAAAGACTGAATTCGGTGACATCAGCAAAAGAGAAGGGCCACCTCCTTGGAGCCTGTCCTTTGAAAACTCATCAGAGTTGGGGGGATGGCTTGATTGGTAAAGAACTTCCCACAGGAGCAGGGGGTCCTGAGTGCAGACACATAGCATCCGTATAAAAAGCTGAGCGTGCTGACACACACCTGCAAGTCCAGGACTGGGGAGGGAGACTGTGGGAGCCCATTTTCAGGTTCCTCGTGGCTTTACCCAGCAGGTCTGCATAGAGAGGATGATTGGACCACGGGCCTGAGTGCAGGTGTCTGAGATGGTCTGCACTTGGCTGTGCTGGGGGGGGGGGTGTCTTTTGCTCCACCCCTTGGCATTTCTATAAATACCCTAAAGCAGAGACAGTCAGCACCCATTGGAATAGGTTCTAGGCCCTCTCGAGGCTATCCTGTATTTTCTATCTGTTTATATCCATAATCTAAATCCTTCTATCTAATATTTCCTGCTGCACGCACTCAAGAAAACTCTGGAGAACTGTGGGGTTTGTGGGTAGCCGCCCTGCAGGAGACATAGTAGGATCTTTGGGACCGAGCTGATCTGCTAGTCAGTCTAGCTAGAGTGAGCTCTGGGCTCCGGAGTGAGTTTTGACCGTCACAACTTGCCTTGTGGATAGTTGGCTTCCACCGTGTGGTGAGCAGACCAAGCCTTCAGGCAATAACAATGCCACGGCTTTATCTTTTGGCATTTCCTGTGATTTTTGTGCAGTCTCACGTGGATTCACGGTGATTGAGAAATTTCTCAGAATCCACACAGACAGAAGTGAGAGTAAGATGCAGGCCTCCGGATCTGAACACCTGCTGGGCTGGCCTCTTCAGCTTCATCTGCTGCCGACATTTTCATTGACAGTGACTGACTGCTACAGGTCAGGCTGGGGTTAGTTAGCATGTTGTCCTTCCTTGCATCCTTCTCTGGGTGCAGCTGGATGCCTGCTTTATGTGGACTTGCTGTTTATAGCCCAGACAGAACCATGTTCTCTGTGTACTCCTCCCACAGCCACCCCCTGAAAAAAAAATAGCTGCTGTTGGGAGCTCTTAAACTAGCTCTGGGTGAGCGTCTGCCTTCTCATTGCCAATGGAGGCCATTCCAGCCGAGGTTAAGGATCAACCAGAGGGACAAATGGGCATGTCACTGGAAGGGGAAACACAGCTGCCTGTGCTGGCCCTCACATCCAAAGAACAAAGCTAACACCATTTAAGGATACATCTGAACACTTCAAAACTTTTCCATTGAAAGAGTTGGAGCCAAGGGCAGAGATCAGTGCTTGTCTCTTCCCTGTGAGGCATGCTCAGAGATACTTGATGACTCCCTTGGGTCCTAAGCGTTACCCCTGGGACTCGGAGGCAATGTGGCATTTTTCAGTCTGCTTCCTCCTACGACCGCTATCCTTTGCTCACTTCCCCATCCCGACTGGGAAGCACTTTGGGACTTCATGCTGTCAAACCCTTTGTACAGGAGCAGAGCACAGCTAAAGCTGTGCGGAAGACGGCAGAACATTAACTCGATGCTACCATTTTCCTCCGCTTCTGTCTCCCCAGAATTTTTCCACCTCTCAGCCATCACCATCTCTGCAGTGACAGTCACATGGTACCAAATGGGGTCCCAGACAACGTTTCCGGGGAATGTAAAGGCTGATAGATTCTTGGCAGAAAGCTCTAAGACGCCCCTCTATTTTCAGGGTTGGGGTCATGAGGGTCACCCCGTGTGTGTGACTCAAATCTTTTCCTCTAGACATGTGTTTTGAGAGGGTAACATGGTTTCATTTGAATGTAGGCCAACTTATTTTAAAATTTAAAACAATATTGTGTGTGTGTGAGTGTGTGTGTGTGTGTGTGAGTGTGTGTGTGTGCGTGCAGTACCTTTAGAGGCCAGATGAGAGCGTTAAAATCCCTAGGTCTGGAGTTACAGGCACTTATGAGCCTCCCAAGGTGGTGCTGGGAAATATCCTCTGCAAGAGCAGCAAGTGCTCTTAACCACTGAGCCATCTCTCCGGCTCTAGTCCAACTCTTCTTTAGAGAAAAACACAGCCAAAAGTTGTTTAAGAGCAAATTCTGAGAAATGTACCACCAAATGCTTACAACTTTGTAAACATTGTGCAAACATCTTAGAGTGTACTTTCATCCACCAAGATGGCCAAGAAGTCACAAAATGGCATAAGATTACAGGACAATCTTCATACATACAATTCCACATTCTGCTATAATGTCCTTCTGCTGTGTGTGACTACACTCACAGCTTATGTGGTGATTCCACGGTCCCCCAAATCTTCTATACATGGTACCCTTACACTGACCATCAGGAACTGCTCACAGCAGGAAGATCTTTGCCCTCTTTCTCAATAAGAGGCCATCACCTCTGGATGTCCACAGAACTTGGTAGCCAGTCTCAACCATCCAATATATTACATAGGGTTTATTACTTCATTACACCGTGCAGTGTGTGATGAGAGCCCCATCCTCCCTCTGCCTTATGGCCCTGCCCAATTGTGGTCCTTATACTTCCACAGAATCATGCTTTCCCCATCCTGCATGCATCTCCACTAAGATGTCTCATTTGAGGCACCACCTCTCAGTAACATGCATTTGGAAAAATACAAACATAAAGAACAAGGGCAGAGAGGAATACACATTATCCCACCCCTATGGCCTCATCAGCTCTTAATATTTGCCCTTGCTTGTTCCAGGACTTAAAAAATAGTTTTTTTTTTCTTGACCTCATTTTTCAACTCTATTTATCAAGTAAGGCATGAGCTTGAATTTAGTATGTGTGAACACCAAACATGTTTTTGTAGATTGTCCTAAGGTGTTTGCCCATGAGTAATACATAATATTGCTTTATGAGTTGAACTTGTAGAGAAGTCTATTCAGCTATAGAGGTCCTTCTGAAACTAGGCCTTGTTGCTCACAGTTGTGTTTATATTTACCCCTGTGAATGCACATTGCTCTAGTACCTATATTTAAACTACTATATGCTATTCTGTCACCAAAAGTTCTCATGATTAAGTTGATCATTTCACGTTGATTTCTGTAGATGGACAAATCTCTCCCGCCTACGTGTTCCTGAATAGCCAGTCAGAGGCATAATATTAATTACAAACTGTTTGGTCCATGACTCAGGCTTATTGCTAGCTAGCCATTACATCCTAAATTAACCCATTCCTATTAATCCATATTTTGCCATGTGGCCGTGGCTTTACCAATCTGCCGGCATCTTGTTCCTTGGGCAGCTGGATGGTGTCTGCCTCAACTCTGTCTTTCTTCTCCCTCTCTCTCTCCTGGATTTCCCACCTGGCTGTAACCTGTCTTGCCATAGGCCAAATCAACTTCTTTATTAACCATGGTAGCAACACATATTCACAGCATACAGAAAGACCATCCCACAGCAGATTTCTTTTTTGGGAATTTCATACAATGCACCCAGATCATACTCACTTCCTATTCCTCCCAGATTCACCCTCCCACACTTGCACCCTCCCCAAAGCAAAACAAAACAAAAACCAAGTCTAAACTAGCCAAACTAGTGGAAACATATGAACTATGGACCAGTAGCTGAGGAGCCCCATAGTACTGGACTAGGCCCTCTGGATAAGCAAGACAGTTGTTTAGCTTGAACTGTTTAGGGGGTCCCCAGACAGTGGGATAAGGACCTGTCCCTAGTGCATGAGCTGGCTTTTAGGAACCTAGTGCCTATGGTGAGACACTTTGCACAGCCTTGGTGCAGGAACGAGGGGCTTGGACCTGCCTCAACTGAATGTACCAGGCTCTGCTGACTCCCCATGGGAGACCTTGCCTTGAAGAAGGTAGGAATGGGGAGTAGGTTGGGAGAGAAGGCTGGGGATGGGGGTGGGAGGAGGGAGGACAGGGGAATCTGTGGTTGATGTGTAAAATGAATAGAAAATCTCTTAATTACAAAAAAGAAGAAAAAAAAAAACCAAGTCTAATTTATGTTGCTCATCTACTCACTGGAGCATGGTCAAACGCCCAGTGGCCCGCCCCTTAAAGAGAACTGAGTCCCTTCCCACCCCCATCGCAGCCAGAAGCTGTCAACTGTGAAGAGCTCCGTTTCAGCATCTTTATCATCATTTTTAAGGACTCTCTTCTGTAGCTTCCTGTCTGGACTGTTTCTTTTTGGGGAAGGCGTGTCACAGAAGCCTTCAGTGTTTCTCATCCTCAGTTATGAGTCTGCAGCCACTGACACCAGTGCAAAAGAAGCTTCCTTGCTCAAAGCAGCCGGTGGCAGCACAGGTCACAGACATCAGCATGGCCTCCATCTGCAGCAGCACAGACAGTGGACACCAGCATGGCTTCTGGCAGTGGCAGCATGGACCACAGAGGTCGCTGGAGGAGACTCGATCCAAACAATGAACCACTCTTCATAGCCAGCATCCCGCTGCTGCTCAGAGACAGGGTGATCATGTAGCTGGCCAGAGTCTGGGGGCAGGAGCTTCATGAGCTCCAGGCTGCTGCACACCACCTTGCCCTTGATGCCAGCCATGCAGCCCATACCCTGGGCTCCACCACAGTGTTTGCAGCACCGGGTGAGGCAGGCTAGCCGTGGCCCAAACCTCCTGGTGGCCATAGGACCAGCCCTACTCAGCAACGACAGGCTCCTTTGTCCACTGTGACTGGTCTGTCTCTGCTACTGCGTCTCCAGTCCCCCCTCCCCCCACGGCCCACTCTGCTCCATTCATTTATCTTTCCCATCTTTCTGTCATATTCAGTTATTAAAGTGGTGTTGCAATCTGCTGTGTGTCATTTTGCCCAAACAGCTTTACATGCAAATACTTATTGCAAAGTGTCATTGATCTGTGTAGGGTAAAAGGGCCAGCAAAAGAAACCCACCCTGGTCCTGAAACCAGAGCCAGTGAAAGAAACACACTCTAGTCCTAAAACTAGAGCCAAAAGGCTAAAAAGGACCAGTGAAAGAAACATACTTTGGCACTAAAACCAGAGTCAAAGAAACACACTCTGCCCCTGATGAAACCAACCAATCCCTGGGCAGAAAACCAACCAATCCCTGAGCATGAAAACATGAAATCTAGCCAATCTGAGCTTGTCCAAGCTCAAGGGGCTTGAAATCTGACCAATTCCCACCCTAAAAATCTTCTCCCTGGAGAAACTCCGCCCCTAAGAAGCCCTCTATAAGCCCTGTGCCTGTTCAGTTTGCTGCTGCCTCTTTCTACCGTGGCAGAGGTGACTACCCTCTTGGATTTCTCCCTCCCAATAAATCTCTTGAATGAGGTTTGGATGAGATCATCTCGAGTGGAGTGTAACACAGAAGTAACAACTTTTAGCGTATCGGAGCAGAACTGTAACTCTTTTGCTGGGGAAACCCTCCCCTGCTCCGGCAGAGTTGATACATTGGGGAAACCTTTCCCTAGAGCAGGGCTATAAGCTGCTAAGCTTACAGTGACTTTGTGGTATTCCTTGGCTCCCGACTGCCAGGATCCCTCTCCACCCGAGCTGCAATGCTTACAAACTGGTTCAAGGTTTCTGAAGCACCATAAATACTGGACTATTGCTGAAACTCTTCTCAAATATGCTGTTGTTGCCCAGAGTTGGGTTGATCGTGTGGCTGGACAGTACATGCAAGGGCAGGATCCAAATGAGCTCCAGGCTGCTGCACACCACCTGCCCTCAGCCTCAGCCGCCCTGCCTGCACACTGGGCATGGCAGCCTGAGGGCAGTGCAGCAAGCAGCCAGAACTGTCCTCCCTCCAGCAGGGCGAGTAGTGCGAACAGCAGCAGCAGCAGCAGCCGAGGTTCCATGCCCAGGCAGGGCCTGTGGGTTGAGCACCAGCACAGAGTGCAGCAACAGGGCAAAGCAGCCCAAGTCTCCTGGCAGCTGGAGGACCGGCCCCTCTCGGCAACAACATGCTCCTTTTGTCCCACACCTGTCTCTGCTGAGTCTCTCTAGATCCGCTATTCCCCAATGAGATTTTTGAAAAGCGTCTTTCCAATCGGGTGGTGGTGGCACACGCTTTTAATCTCAGCACTTAGGAGGTGGGCAGAAGCAGGCGTATCTCTGAGTTAGAGGCCAGCCTGGTCTACAGAGTTCCAGGACAGCCAGGATTACATAGTGAAAGCCAGGATTACATAGTGTAGGAGGGTTATCTTCCCATTCGACTTTTTTTTTTTTTTTTTTTTTTTTTAAGCTGCTCAGGAGACACTTAGAGTTCTGCAGGCTCATCCTCTGCTACCTCATATCCCTGCAACCTCTGAGGGTCTCTCAGGCTCCTTGGAGTGGCCTCGGGTGCTGGTGAAGCCACCTTCCCAATCTCTCATGTCGATTTCTGTAAGCACTCTTTTTGCAACGTTGAGCAATGATGCATTGAATGTGTGTATGTGTGACAGTGTCTCAGGTCTGAAATTCTTGTTCTCCAAAGGGAAGACAGAACTGTATGCCCCCATCACAGGTATTAGTTCCCAGTGTTTTCCACTCATGCCGACACTTGGTACGGTTGGCCCAATGCTTTGGCCAATCTGATGCAGAAGTGCTTATGGTTAATGTTATGGATCAACTATGAGATATTTCCATGGGGTATTTCTAGGTGGGCGTCATACTTTAATTAGTAAAGACCCTAGCAGAATGAATGGCTAGGCTCCCTAAGCAAGAAGAGATTCTCCAGCAAGCTGCTTTGGGGACTTTATCTGCAGTACTAGATTTTCAGGTCTTCCTTGGGTCTCTGTTCTGCTCTTCTTTCAACTTTGACCCCAGAACTGCCTTCTTTTTTCAGCCTGCTGACCTCCCTTGCAGAATTTCGACTTGACAGTTTCCATAATTTCATGAACAAGTTCCTTAAAGTACATTTCTATACATGTGTATACCCTATTATCCTGGTTTCTCTGGAGGACCCCAACTAATACAGCTGTGACCTTAATTTGCTTTCTGTTGCTATAACCAAGTACCAGAGACTGAATAATTTATGAAGATGAAAAGTTTATTTGGCTTAAGATTCTAGAGGCTGAGAAGTCTAGAGCATGGTACTGGGATCTGGTGAGGCCCTCTTACTGCATCATGGCATGGTGGAAGGTACCATATGGCAAGATGGAACAAACCGAGCTAGCCTAGGTCTCTCTTCCTCTTTTTATAAACCCACTGTTATCGTGAGTACCAGTCCTCATGACATCATCTAATCCCATTATTTCTGAAAGACTTCCCCTCCACTACTGCTGACATACGAAGTGGGAGATTCACTTTCTAACCATTGGCCAAGCTCCCTCTGCCGTCTCTCTCCTTCCCGTGGTTTCCCCACCCATGTGCTCATTTGTTTTTCTCTAAGCCATTTATTATTGTTTCCTCACTGACTTAGAGATAAGAACTTACAGTTCTTATATTCTGGATTCTGAACCTTTGTCTACTTTCTGTTTGCAATGTAAATATCCTTTTATGGCTTGATGTTTGACATGCTCATGAATAAGTCTTTTAAGATGTTTCCTATAGACTGACTTACTAGGCCAAGCAATCTATTATTTGTTCTGCACTAAGGTTTGTGTTTTTGTGTCCAGTTTAGGAAAAATTATTTCTTACTCTGAGATCAGAAAGATATCTTCTTATATTTTCTTCTGTGTTATTTAGAATTGTTGCTTTTTACACTTAAGTATTCCATCAACTTCTGGGTTATTCTTGTATATCTAAAGGTATAATGACCAAATTGTCTTTATGTGAATAATCTATTGTACTCTAAATTATATGAACATACAAGTATTATGACAATCTGCAATAATCTAAATTATTCCTTGAATGAAGCTACTTTGCTTTTTCACTGGTCTATACTGCTCCTTCTGTCCTGTTGAATTCCCTGTGTGTAAGGGTCGGTGTCTGAATTTCTCTAATTTTATTTGAAGTTGTTGGACATCTCTGTATCAATGCCCTACTCTCCTTAATCAAAGTTTTATAATTAGTGTTGATGGTTATCCTCTTGTCAAATTTTCCACACACAAAAATACCTGTTGAGATTTTGGGTGTGACTGTGTTGAATTCAGAGTTAAAGTTAGAGGATGAGTGACGTCTTTGTCCAGTTAAATCTAGTTTCCATTCAAGGCCAGGGTCAGACAGTCCCAGACACTCGCTGCTTCTCTCCTCTCTTTTAGAGCTTTCTCAAAAGGAAATGAAATTAACAGTGGAAACCCAAACAATTTGCACCTATTTTGTGAAACAGAAGCAGAAACGTCTCATAGCAGATATAGATGATATTTTTATTACTGACCAAATTTTGAATTAATACGTGACAATTTTTAACTAATACATGACTCTTTTTTTTTTTATCTGCAGTCTGCTATTGGATGGATTTTGCCAACTTTGCTTTTGAACAGCTTATTTGAAGACTCTCTTGAGTTTTCCACATAGACAAGCACAGTTTCTGCAAAAGCCCTGCAGGGCATCTCTGCTTCTTCTGAGTTTCTTTCCCCCTGTCTTTTGTCTCCTTGTTTTAGGTACAGTGTCCTGCAAACTGAAGAATGAAAATATTGATAACAGCCTCCTCGTCTTCTGCTGATGTTGACGGGAGTGATCCCAAAGCTTTCCCACCACTTATAGTGTTTAATATACATTTTTGATAAATATCTTTTGTCACAATAAAGACATTTCTTATAATTCCTACTTTGAGCATTCAGCTCACTTATTTTCAGCCTTTTGTGATCTTAGATCATTGATAAACACACATTTACATTTGGACACTCATTTACTTCAGCTCGTGGGTCGATACATAATATTTTACTATGGTGATATTTTATTTGTACTGAAATGTAATTTTATTTATATGTTAATAAATAAAGTTACCTGGGGGTCAGAGCTAATAGCAAGCCATAGCAGAAGCCGGGAAGTGGTGGCGCACACCTTTAATCCCGATCACATGACAAGCAGATCTCTGTGTGTTCAAGGATTCAGCCAGCATGGAGACACACGCCTTTAATCTCAATACCAACCATAGAAGACCTGGAGGTCTATATAGACAGGCAGTGACGAGGAGGTCATGTGGTTGGGTTTACAACCAATGAGAAGGCAGAACAAAAAGTCAATAAAAAAAAAAGTAGGTCTCTTTCTGAGGGGAAGGACGACAGTGGCAGCGAAGGGTAAGAAAGGGTTTTTAATATCAGCTCTCAGCTACTGCTCTGACCTCTTGGGCTTTTAACTGCATTTGGCTCTGTGTTTCTTATTTAATAAGACTGTTACATCTACATTTATGCCTACTCCACAGAAATTTCCCCTTTAACTCCCTGTTTAACCTCTGAGTCATTGAGAAGTGGTTGTTGGAGTTGTTGAACATATGACTTCGGGATACTTTTCTAGTTGACCATGTCTACTTTAACAGGGTTAGGTTAAATGCTTAGATAATCTGATCCGTGTAATTTTGATGAAGTCTAGGTGTTTGTAAATGTCCTTGAAACCTAGGGAATGGTTAAAATTTAAATCCTCTGTGCCTCTTCAAAGCAAATAAGGACTATTGCTATGGGATGGTCTTTCTGTATGCTGTGAATATGTGTTGTTACCATTGGTTAATAAAGAAGCTGCTTTGGCCTATGGCAAGACAGGTTATAGACAGGTGGGAAATCCAAGCAGAGATAGAGGAAAAAGAAAGGTAGAGTCAGGGAGACGCCAGTCTGCCACCCAAGGAGCAACATGCCAGTAAACCGGTAATGCCATGGCCACGTGGCAATACATAGGTGAATAGAACAGGGTTAATTTAAGATGTAAGAGCTAGCTAGCAAGAAGCCTGGACCATAAACCAAACAGTTTGTAATTAATATTAAGCCTCTGCTGCGGGAAAGATTTATTCCGCTACATAGGCTATCTTTAATTACTAAACTTTGCACACATACATATGTATACAATCTATAACACACATACATACACATAACCACATGCACATATGTACAAACATACACACATGCATGTATGCACATACAAACATCACACAGACACACGAATATGCACACAAAGTACACATAAGTACAAACATATACACAAGTATATACACAAACATACATACGTATATGCACACACATGCACATATATAGGAGTTCATATACATGTATGCATATATATACACATACACACAAACATGGATATACACATTTGCACACACACATATATATACTTACACGCATGCTTACTCACACATGTGCATGCATGCTCATGAACACACATGCACAGACATTAATATTTGTACATTTTGTTTTTAAAAGTCTTTCATGTACTGATAATTTTTTCAAGAGCTTAAAGGTGATTTCTTAATTTTTGATGAAGTTAGAGGAGAAAATATTCATACCTGTGATTCTGTCCCTCTGTTTCCTGTGTGTACACATTTATCAGAGCGCTAAGGCCTTGCCTACCATTGCTGGTCTCCGTGATGTGCAGTTCCCAGACTTTCTGTGGCCACTTGCCCTGAGTGGCATCGTTCCTTCAGCAGTGACTCATTTCTGTCTCACAGGAGCTGAGCTAAAGCTCCCTGCACCTGCTGCATCTGCTGACAGACCTCAGTTACTACTTTGTCAATGTGTGTCTTGCTGTTGAGTTATTATTCCTAGCCAAACTTTGTGGTGCACGCCTTTAATCCCAGCACTCGGGAGGCAGAGGCAGGCAGATTTCTGAGTTCAAGGCCAGCTTGGTCTACAGAGCGAGATCCAGGACAGCCAGGACCGTCTGGAATAATGAACAACAATAACAAGTTCTTATTCTTGCTTCCCCTCACCCTGCTGTTTAGCCAGCAGTGGGGAAGCAGAGTGTGCATGGGTCTGCCATCAGCAGGGGACCATGCCGGCCACACCAGGGAGGCCACTGTCCAGGAGTGGCTACAGAGCCTGCACTTGATGGCTGTTTCTAATTCAAGGCCCACCCTGGTCTATTTGTCCCTTGACATTGTTAAGCACATATTCCTGTCCCTGGAATCACCCAGGGGCTGAGCTGAGGCCCTAGTGGAAGAGGTTATTCCTGCCGAGGGGAGGTCCTGGATGACTCCACTCCCTTGACACAAGACATCAGCTGTGGTCAGAGCACCCACAGAATATATGAAAGCCTCTTGCACTGGTGGGGCCATGGTATTCCCTTTTGCCAACAGTTGGTGACGTCAATTAGTGGTTGTCCCTAGGCTGGGTCTATACACCATTTTACCACTGTCTTCACTAGGGTCAGTTCAGGTCAGACAAACCAAGCCCAAGATGTCAAGTTCAAAAGGACACATTCACTTTCGGGTGCCAGCTCTGCCCTTGCAGGGACCTGGGAAGAACGCTTCCTTAGACAATGCATCCTGGGCAGCAGGCTGTCTTGTTTTCACAGTCCTGGCTCTGGTTCCTACCACTCCCTGCTGCCTACCCAGCAGAGAAGCCGTGTACCAACAGGCACCTCTTGACTTCTCTGTTGCTCTGCTGCTACAGTAAAGAATCAAAGTAGCCCTTCCTGGCCTGTTTGTGTCCATCAAAAGGGAAGAAGCACAGTGTAGATGGGCGTGGAAGGTCTCGGGGTCTCTCCTGACTAACTCACCTGTTATATTCTTCGTCTTGGGTTTGAAACCCCAGCTGTTTTACACTGCCAAGGGTAAACCTTCTCTCGAGAGGAGCTTTGCTTAGGCAAGGGGAACTCTGGTCCTTGCAGAGGTGAGGATGATGAGGGAGGGAGGTGGAAGGTGTTTCTGAGGTGAGGTCCACTGGGTTGCTTATAAGACTGGCTGAGTCAGGACTCAAAACTGAGTAGATGGTTCTAACAAGACTTCCTGGTGCATGGTGAAGCCTGAAACGAGGCAAGGACAGGGGAAGTTGGCTTTGAGTAAAATGAACTTGAAGCAGGGACATCTGGGCACAGCACAGTTACAGGGGTCAGGGCTGGGAGTAGGGACCCTCCCCTCCTCCCCAGAGGCTTCAAGTTCCCCACCACACTCGCCCCCAGCCCTCCTCATTGTTATCAGCCTGAGGGAGGCTGTTGTTTCACAGAAGAGATAAAAGTTAATCACAGATTGGAACGGCACAGAAAATAAGAAAATATCGATGACTTCATTCACCTGAGTACCCGCCTGGGGGAAGTGTTCAGCACTTTGCAGTGGCCAGACCAGTTCATCCAGTTCTTGTTTTTAAAATGCAGGCTTGGACTTAAACAAAGGCCTGGACCCATGAATAGGGGGCATTCATTGGCAGTTCTGAGTCACCCTGCAGACCTACTGCGCACCCACATTTGTCTAGACAGTGTGCTGCAACCGTTCTGTTTATTCTTCCAGCTGTCCTGTCACTGGACAACCCCCCCCCCCCCGAGGCCCTCCCTCTCCCATTACAACCCTTATCTGGTCGCACATCACCCCAGAGACTCCCAAACAGAAAGCCAGACCAGCAGCACACACCAGTTACCAAACACTAGTGCCTGTGTTCACGGCCCGGCGATTTCTCAATTCTGGCCATCCGGGTTGAACACCAGGGAACTTAGTCCTTGAAGGAATGTGAACTTGGGATAGAATTCAAGTTGAGTCTGGGCTAAAAGTGGAGTGGGTTTTTTTTATGGTTGTTGTCAAAGTGTTAGGAAATACCATGTGGCACCTGGGGACCAAGATAGCTGGAAGCAGAAGGCTAACCCTGTGTGCAGACTCCCAGGGCCTCCCAGGCAGGGACCCCAAGCCTGCCCTTGGCGGAGAATTCCATCACACACTGAAGCTGGGAGCTCAGGGGGCTGGAAGCTCAGAGAAGCCACCTGAAATATTGGAGAGGTTGAGAAACTGAGCTGTACATAAAGACAAAGGTGGTCACGGGCAGAAAAAGAAGGGTGGCCTGTAAGACATGCCCAGCTGGCAGAGAGCCGGCCTGGCATCCAGGAAGCCTTGGATCCCCTCCCCAGCACACCATAACACGCAGGCAGTGGAGCACACCTGTAGTCCCAACACTCGTGAGTTCTTGGAGGCAGAGGGATCGGTTCATGGTTGTCCTGACTGCTCAGAGATTTCAAGGCCAGCCTGGGCTACGTGAGCGCCTTTCTCACAGGATAAGAAAACAAAAAGACTAAGCATGTCATTTTTATTTTTAAAAATGGAAGACAATTAACCTTCAATTACAAATGGAGGATATTCCTGCTTACTAGCATCATTGGGAAGGTCTAAATCATTGTTCGTCTCTCCACCTCCCAGAATGCACTCTGTCAAGCCTTTTGCTAGTTAGATGCCAATGTGTCCCAGCTCCTCCCAGCACCTTCTGCGTGCTCTCATCTTCCTGGAACTTTCATCCTTGGACCTCATCTCCTAACCTATTCTGACTTCCTGCCATCCATCCCTTCAATCATCCCCATCTGGCATAAAGGTGTAATTTACTTACATAGTGTGCCTCTGAGGATGCCATGGGAGTAGAAATGAGCTGGAGAGCGTGTGTGGGTCCAGAGACTTGGGTGGATGAGAAGCTTTGCTGGTGGATTTTGATTGTATCCATATTGTTAGTGGGTGGATATTAGAACCAGAGAGAAGATACACCAAGGGTCCAGAGACAGCAGGGGAAGGGATCTATCTGAATTCCGAAGTGACCTTAGGAGAGCCAGGGAAGAAGATGCCCTCTACAGAGGAGAGCCAAGGGACAGAGTTCAGGTGGGAGGTTCCATCAAAACGGCGCCTCCTTCCTAGTTCACGTCAGGTTGTCTGTGTCTCAGTTGAGCTCTGTCATAAAATATCTCCATGGGCAGTGCATGCTCTCAGGAGGCAGGCTGGAGTAAGATGGGAACCAGTGAGGCTTTCCAGATTGCACTCATGCTAGAGAGCTTGCTGGCTGCTCCAGCAGAATTTAACCCATCAGAACAGCAGAGATGGGAACACACTCTACAGATTCTTACAAAAGAACAACAGAGCTTGTCACAGGTGTGGGCAGGAGGTGTGCACTCTTCTGAGAAGCAGAGTGAACTTCATAGTGTCCCAGCTCCATCGCTGGCTTTGGCCTGCTGTCCCCAACCTCATAAGCATGACTGAGCCAGGGCTAGGCTCTGTGTGTCCACCACACAAGTGTCACAGTTATTTTGATTTTCATTGATGATGAAACAGCATACTCTTCCAGAAGACATGTCTAGTCCAAATGAAATAACACCAAATGAAAGTGTAAGCTCATGTGGGCTGCAGCAGGACTAGGTGGCCTGGAAGCTAAGAGAAGCCACCTAAGATTCCTGGTATGGTTCCAGAGCACAGCAAGGGCTCAGCCAGAGCTTCCTTTCCCCCAAATCCCCCAACTTCTAAAGGAATCGTGATGGGAAGGGATGAGAATTTGCTTTTGTCTGAGGTGAATCTGGACCATGTGTCTGTACCATATGGCCCCATGATAGCATCTCTTTTTCAGGGACACCATGGATTCCAATGTGACTGGCCTGGGCTTCCCTTCAGCGGCACACTGAGGCACCCTGAGGTAAGAGCTAGGTAGCCTTTGTCATGGGAAGCCAGCCAAGGTCTTTGTGCCGAGAAGGGATGCTGTGTAAAATGTATGCTGTGTAAAAGAGTAAATAGAGCTGGGCGGTGGTGGCGCACGCCTTTAATCCCAGTACTTGGGAGGCAGAGCCAGGCAGATCTCTGTGAGTTGGAGGCCAGCCTGGTCTACAAAGCGAGTTCCAGGAAAGGCACAAAGCTACACAGAGAAACCCTGTCTCGAAAAACTAAAAAAAAAAAGAAGAGTAAATAGATGGGCAAATGAGAGAGGAAAGGAGGGAGGGAGGGAGGGAGGAGAGAGAAAACCAGAAGGAAGACAGAAGAAGAGAGAAAAAATAAAACAAAGATGTTGTTGATGCTTTATTGGTCTACAAACTAGAGTCCCTAATTTGATTCTAGACACTTCTAAATAAAATTTCAGGGCTGATCATTCAAACGTACATGGGCATGAGGAATAACATGGCCGCCATCCTCTGAGATTGGCCTCTATGTAGCACAGAGGCAGATACTTCGGAGTCCGTGGTTCTGGAGATGTCCAAGTCCCTCCAGGCCCGGGGGGGGGGGTACCCAGGGAGTCACCTCAACTTAAGTGGAGAGGCCCTTCCACTGTTCGTGTACCTCCCCCATCCATAGCCTCCTGGGTCCCATGAGACTGAACTATTGTCATCCCTGGCCTCTCTCTTCTGTTGACAGCTCTGACTACCCAGCTTCACACAAAATCGCTCCTCTGTAAGGAGGTTGAGTGCCCTGCCAGGGTGTTGGCAACTGAATGTATCGTATTGCTCAAGTTTAATCTGAAAGTAACTTTTTATTTATCTTTATACAGTTAATCCAAGCAGAAGCATTCACTGGAAAGTGTTCATACAATCTAGATGAAGCAAGCAGCCCTCTCGGTCTGTCCTTCTGCTGCCCTTTTCTTTCCTGTGGATTGGCTGGCCAGCTCCTTCATCCATTTTTCTCTTCAACTGTTACTCATGATTTTTTTTTCCTTGCTGATTACTAGGTGCTCCCGGCCGAGCCTGGAAAACAGCCTAGAATTTTTGTTTTGTTTTGAGACAGCTCTTGTTCTCTAGCTAGTGAACCTCTTCCCCAGTCTCCTAAAGGTTGGATTACAGAGGGGCCTGATGAGAGTCTATACATGTGTGCAGACATTGTACTTGTGCATAACTGTAAGTATATATGCCTCTGCACGTGTACTACATATTGACATACATACATACACATTCATAGACAGTATGTTACAAATGGCCTCTGCTCTATTGCTGTCTTTGTTTCAGTTTGTAGCTATTTCTGGTTTTAGGTCAGAAGTTTCACATTTTGATGAAGGCAGACTTACCCCATTCACCTCAATGGCCCTCCCTGCTCCCATTTCAAGATTGCAAACAGATTTTCCCATATTTCCTCTTAGCTTTAATCTTATTCATTTATCCTTTTTTTAAAAATTTTTTGAGAAAGATTTTCATGTAGTCTAGGCTGGCTTCAAACTTACTATCAAGATATAGCTGAGAGCTGGGCAGTGGTGGTGCACACCTTTAATCCTAGCACTCGGGAGGCAGAGCCAGGCCGATCTCTGTGAGTTTGAGGCCAGCCTGGTCTTCAGAGAGAGATCCAGGATAAGCACCAAAACTACACAGAGAAACCCTGTCTCGAAACAAACAAACAAACAAAAAAGATATAGCTAAGAATGACTTTGAACTCCTGATCCTCCAACCTCTAGCCAAGTACTAGGTTTACAGGTATAGGCCATCACAACTGATTTACACAGTACTGGAGGTCAAACCCAGGGCTTTGTGTATTGTAGATAGGGGCTCTGCCAACTGACCTGTATCTCAATGTCCCATATACCTATTTTACATATTCAGGATCTCTTCTGTGTCGTGACCTGGTTCCAATGGGTCCCTCTTTAAGGGAATTTTAAGGTTGTTCTTTTTCTTTTTCATCAATTCTTAGAAACGTTTTTTGTTTGCCGATGTCTGTCTGGTCTCCCTGATTGCCCAGGTGTAGAGGGCCTCAGGGGTCAGACTAGTGGTAGCTCTTTGAGCCAAGTCTGACTTTATCTCTTCTCACTGTTTGCTAACTCATGCAAGAATTCTGCACAGACAAACACCAGAAGGACCCTTCTGTAGTTTACTCTGCTCCCTGGGAAGCCAGGGCCTTGGTCTGCCCTGCTCTCCTGGAAGCTCCTAAGAGCTTCTGATATTTGTGTGACCTTTGACTGCCCAAGCTAGCCAAATAGAAGCATACAATGGAAGAAAAAGAAGGAGAGGAAAAACTCCCTTTCTGCCAATCAAATACGCTGCAGAAGACAAACATGGTCTCACATGGGTTCAGCATCTGAAGAATTTCATTTTCTTTTTAGTTATGTGTACATGCATGTGTCTGTGTGTATGCACGCATGAGAGTGCAGGTGGCAAGGAGTCCAGAAGAGGGCATCAGATCCCGTAGAGGTGGGATTTCAAGGGTTGTGAGGCTCCTCTTGTGTGTGCTGCAAACGGAACTCCGGTCCTCTGCAAGAGCGGTACGTGCTCTTGAGTCACCTCTCTCAAGAGCTCCTTCTTCCCTCCATGGCGGGCTCATGCAGACCACACAGCATTCAGAGTGTGTTTCAACTGTGTGGCTATCTTAACTGTCATGGACATGGGATGCTGAGATGTCACAGAAGGTACATACAGGGTACTGTTGTAAATGCCTTGATGTCTTCTCTCCAACTCCCCCATAGATTAAAAAAAGCCAATCTGACCACAAAAAGCAGTTCCCCAGTTGCTTCAGAAATATATACAAAATCTACTCTGGTTCTGGAGCTCTAGCTCTGCTTTAAATATACAAAGCAGAAATGAAAACGCTTCGGACATCCCAATAGGGAATGTGGGGAAAGCCACTGATTCCTGTACTGTTAAGGGAGACTGTGGGGCCTTGACCAGTACAAACAAGCCTTCTCTTCCACATGGTTTTGCCATAATATCATGGCACCACTGGCCCAAATAAGCCTTTCTTTCTTTATAAAGTGTTTGCCTCGGGAATTTTGTCATGGTGGTAGGATACTGACTTCATGATGTCTTATTCTATATTCTGTCGGCGAGGGGAATTTAGCATCACCTCATAAAGTACCTGACTGTCAATACCATCATGACAGTGATCCAATGTCATCTTGAGTGCAGGGGAAGACATTTAAACCACAACAGAAAGAGCCCACCCACACCTCTATGGTCAGAAATGCAGACAGGCTAATGGAGAGAGTTCTTCAGGTGGAAAGATCCGAAACCACTTATGTGACTCTGGTGAGGGAACCCCTCTCTCTTCACCTCACCCCAGTATCTCACATTCTCCCCAACACCCAGGGCAACCTGATCCTGGAAGTATTTGTTGCCACAGCCTGTAGAGAGCTGCCCTGACTGTGGAGTATAGGGTTTTTGTTTTATATTTTATTTCTGAGAGATTTTGAAAATCATGTCAGGAAATTGGAAAGGAAAAGTTCCTCCAGTCCCGAGTGACTGCTAGCTTCATTTGAGGGTTTTAGTGTCAATAGGCCCTGAGGTAAAAAGAGAAGTTTGCCAGGTCAAAAGCCATGGGGCAGACAAAAGGTAAATACTATGTGGTAGGAAGCTCCTGAAATCCCACTGGGATTGGAACTCCAATTTCTTTTCTTTCTTTCTTTTTTTTAGGGAGAAGGGTAGTCCTGGTTTCTCAAGACAGGGTTTCTCCATGTAGTCCTGGCTGTCCTGAACTCCCTTTGTAGATCGGGCTGGCCTTGAACTCACAGATATCTACCTGCCTCTGTCTCCCGAGTCCTGGGATTAGAGGCCGTGTACCACCACTGCCCGCTAGAGCTCTAATTTCTTTACCTCAACCCACATTAAGAGGAAGCTTTACTGCTGACACTGAACTCCACCATCGTCTTCTCTACTGCCTTAACCCAGCTCTCTGCCTCAGCGCCTAGGCAGAGACATTTCTAAATCCTCCATCTCATTCAGTTGTTCTTCCTGCGCGTACCACCCAGTGACCCCAAAGGAAGACATTGCACCCAGACTCTGGTAGACCTGACCATATGGCTGCTGCACACAGGGCACAGACTCTGGGATGAACCCACCAAGTTGAGAAAGTCAGCTCCCCTGGAAGTGGCCTCATCTGCGAGCTGGGTTAGCAGTTCCCATCTCGGAGGCTGTGCTGATCGCAGGGAGGGAAATTACTCGGGCTAAACATATTGCCTAGGGCTGGAGAGTTGACTCAGTGGCTAAAAGCAGTTGTTGCTCTTGCAGAGGACTGGGGTTCAGTTTCCAGCATCCACATGGCAACAGCCACCTGTCATTCTCCCTTCTGGCCTCCGTGGGCATCAAGGATGCACACAGTGCACTTCCATACATGTAGGTAAGACATTCATGCACAAGATAAATAAATCTTAAAAAAAAAAAAAAAAAAACCTTACTAAGGAGCCTTGTATACTGTGGTATCTATAAACATTGCATTTAAGAAAGCTGAGACAGGAGGATGGTGAGTTTGAAGCCAGCCTGGCCTACATGCGTAGTGAGGTATTATCTTTTAATATATGGTGCGGGGGAGCCCTAGGACTTGTAAATACATTTTAAAACAACTTTCTCCATTCTGCATGAATTCAAGTTCATCCATCCAGGAAAGCAAGCAAATATGGTGTTTCCCCAAGGCCAACTTTCGGGTATGCAAGCACCAAGGGACATCTTCAAGTTCTTAATGAAGCATGCTGTGTAAGCATCTCCTGTGATCACGTTTCTGACTCTGTGCACATTTTCCGTCCTTAGGGTGCACAGGGAACAAAAGGGAAGTGTTTCTTTCGGGAGCCAGAGTCACTTCCAAAGCACTTAACACCCTTTTACCTGGTGGTCACTATTATGCAAATGAGCACCACCCACCTGGTCTTGGTCTTGGATGTTAAGTCCTGCCCCCGCACAGAGAGATTCTTTTGGTACCAATTTTCCTGGATATGCTTTTTTTTCCTTCCTGCCTTCCTTCCTTCCTTCCTCCCTCCCTCCCTTCCTTCCTTCCTTCCTTCCTTCCTTCCCCCTTTCTTCCCTCATTCCTTTCCTCCTCTTTCTCCTCCCCTTCCTCCCTCTTCTTTTTTCTCTCTGTCTCTCTTTCTTATCTCTGTCTCAGTTTTGTTTCTGTCTCTGCCTTTCTGTCTTTCTCTCCCTCCCCCCTCCCCCTGTTGTTAGCTCTCCCTGCCCACTCTATGTCTTCCCACTCTAGGCTGTAGCTCTACAGCCTTTAAGAGGGAGGAGACGTGTAGCACATGATTGAACCTTTTGCTACCATCCCTGAGCAGACAAGCTGAGGCTGTGTGTCTCCACACCAGACCCAGAATGTTTTCCACTTTGTGGATGTCAGCGCCTGTTCCCTTAGGGAACTGTGCTACCATCATGCCCACTTTATTGGGAGGATCCCATAATGAAAGGGCCAGTGGTGTTCCACACGTGGACTATGTTAAAATGGTAGATGTGGAGGCAGCGCTGCTTCGTGCCACAAAGCCTAGGCTGCTTGGTTTGAACCATGCTGTTCTTGTCCATAGTTCTGCAGTCTCTGTTCTCTTTAAATGACTGCATGGAAAGATGTGGGGAGCTCAGAGGCCTGCAGCTGAATCCTTCCCAGGCTTAGCTCAGAGCCTGGCACTCTTGAAGGGACAGCCAGGACACAGGTGCCTGGCCTGATGGTATCTGTCCCACCCAAATATAAGTGATCCTCAACCCACTATGGGATTAGATAAAGCCATTTTTAGGGTGCAAATATCACTAGCCAAAAAATGCAACTTAATATTGCTAACCTAGGGAAACATCCTAGCTTAACAACACAAATATGGTATAACATCAATGGTTCCCCTGGCAACCCTGTGGCTGCCTGGGAGTGCAGCTCCATCCCACTGCCCAGAACTGCAAAGAGTACTATGGGGCATATCACCAAATGAAGGAATAGATCACTATTAAAACACAATTAACTGGGCAGTCTTGGAGACCGTTGTGTAGGCTGGTCTAGCCTGGAACTCACAGATATCTGAAACTAGGACTCTAGAAAGTGTAACACATGCAGAGGCAGGTGGATCTCTATGAGTTTGAGGCCAGCCTGGTCTACAGAGATAGTTCCAGGACAGCCAGGTCTACACTGAGAAACCTTGTCTCAAAAAACCAAACCAAACAAAAAGCAAAACCAACAAAAAAGCCATGTCCACTATGCTCTCTCAGTGCTGAGACCCCATCTGGCTTGAACCTGTGCAGGCCCGTGCACGCTGCCACAGTCTCTGTGAGTTCATGTGAGCATCAGTCCTGTTGTGTCTGGAAGACACTGTTTCCTCAGAGCCAACCACCACCTCTAGCTCTTGAAATCTCTTGGATTTTTCTTCCACATAGTTTCCTCGAGCCTTGAGCTGAGGGCTTTGATGAAGACATCCAACTCAGGACTGAGCAACCCAAAGTCTCTCACTCTACGCACATTGTCCAGGTGTGTGTCTCGTGTTAACTCCCATCTACTGTAAGAAGAAGCTTCTCTGATGAGGGCTGAGTGAGGAATGATCTATAGGTGTAGCAAAATGACATACTCCTATATGTCATCAGGAGTCATTTTACTTCTATGCTCCATTAGCAGAATAACAGTAGTGGATTTAGAGGAGTTGGAAACATAATCAAAGCATATTTTTATGAAAAAAATAATAAAAAGTGAAAAGGGTCGTGGAAGGAATACAGGAAGGTTTAGAGGAAGGAAAGAGATGGAGGAAATTATGTACTTATATTATAATCTCAAAAAAGTCAAAGAAATAACCAAAATATATAACAATGAAAAGAAAACCCAAGATCTTCAGTTGAATCATCATGCATTGGTAACCATCTGCACAGACCAGGATGGGCCTTGGAAAATATTCTGCAAGATCAGACCCCCTCTGAGCTTAAAAAAAATTGTTAATGTAAAAACTGAAGCAAAAATGGTACAGTGGAGTGAGACTTCTGTCTGAGCAGAGGCTCCACCGCGGAGGATCCTTAGAGAGGCTGCAGGTGGGCGGTGGTGTGTTCAAGAGTTGACGATCAGGCACTGGAGTCATCAGTTGATGCTTCCTGGGTTCTCATGGCTCTATGGAGACCATGTTCTGCTACTGCCTTTGGGAGAGCAGTGGGAAGGCTGTTGGTGAGGCTTGCACTTCCCCATGGCTCCCATCATGCTCTGCGAGCCCAGCTTGCAGTCTGCAGAGAACTCTTTGGGCTGCAGAGGTGAAGCTGATGTCTGCAGGGTGGGAAGGAAGAACTCGGGTTTTCATTAGGGCTCCACTGTCAACAAATGCCAGGCATGGTATGAAGGTGAAACCGATGTGTTGGTCTATCATCAGGCACGGCACAGGGGTGAGAGGATGTGTTGGTCTATATCCCAGAACAAACCTCTCTGGAAGTCCTTGTCCAAAACAAGATAGAGGCTGTTGCCATGCTTGTGGAGCTGGGTGCTGTGAAAGAACTGTGGGGGCCAGCACTACGGCTCAGCGAAGGAAGGTGCCTGCTACAAAGCCTGACAACCGTGTTTGATCCCTGAAACTCACAGGTGGAAGGAGAGAACCGACTCCTGAAACATGTCTTCACTCAACCCATCTCAAATACATAAATGGAATTTAACATCTTTTTAAAGAAAAACAGAGGGGCTGCTGCAGTTTGATTGTTGCGCCCGTGCCCCTAGATTTCCCGCATGGAATCTGACCTCCAGTGTGATGCCGTCAGGAGACAGGGTCAAGGGGAGGAGATTAGATCTTGAGGGCTGAATCATGGATAAGATGAATGCTTTCGTGAAGGAGATCCCAGACAGCTGTCATGTCCTTTCTACCTTAGTAACAATTTCAAGTTCGACACCTGTACTTATGGGAGCTGGGAGGATGGCTCAGTGAGTAAAGAGCTTCCTTCGAAAGCATGAGGACCTGAACTCCAACTCCCGAACCCACATACAAAGGCCCAGCATGGTCGCACACACCTGCAAACTCTGCACCAGGAATGAAGAGCCAGGAAGATCCCTGGAGCAGACCGGCCAGCCTGTCTAGACTAATTTGTGGGCTCCAGGCCAATAAGAGCTATTTCAAAGAAGGTGGACGGCATTCTAATGATAATATCTGAGGTTGTCCTCTGACCTCACTATACACAGACACACATGTCCAAATATAACTATACACACATACATATGCTTGCATGTGCACACAGGCCTGTAGGTAGCAAAAAACAAACAAACAAAAAAAAAAACACTGCTGTGGATATCGTACTGTATAAATAAAACACTGAGCCGGGCGTTGGTGGCGCACGCCTTTAATCCCAGCACTCGGGAGGCAGAGCCAGGAGGATCTCTGTGAGTTTGAGGCCAGCCTGGTCTACCAAGTGAGTTCCAGGAAAGGCGCAAAGCTACACAGAGAAACCCTGTCTCAAAAAAAAAATAAAAATAAAATAATAAATAAATAAATAAATAAATAAATAAATAAATAAATAAATAAATAAATAAATAAAACACTGATTGGCCAGTGGCCAGGCAAGAAGTATAGGTGGGACAAGGAGAGAGGAGAATTCTGGGAAGTGGAAGGCTGAGTGGGAGAGACACTGCCAGCCGCCGCCATGACAAGCAGCATGTGAAGATGTCAGTAAGCCATGAGCCACATGGCAAATGGGCTGTCGGACTGCCGGGGCTTGGTGAGACCTGGAGAGGAAATTCTCCAGCTACACCCCACATCTCCAGATTGAGTGTGGCTTCCCTAAGCCTCTAGTTTGCGATTTCTAGAAAGGTCTAGAATAATTTTGCTACCAAAAGGAATGTTGCTGATATGAGCAACTCTGGAAATGCTGCATGCCCTCATACGACCCTGCCCAGCCTGTGGATGGAGTTGGCTACCATAGGACCCCACATTTCAGAACCACCTCCAGCTGAGTTAGCCAGTACATCATAGCAAGGGACTCAGTTCTTGCTTTTGGCTTTGTTTCCTAACGAAGACTAAATGAACACTGACTTTCTTCCCCACAAATCCTTCTTTTGGTAAGAAGCAATATAAAGATAACACTGCAGTAAGGCTCTTGAGTAGATAGTGAAGAAGCAGCTTCTTAGGGTGGCGCAATGGGAGAAGGAACGGGAAGATGGAGGTGGGTGACCTGGAGGCCAGTTCACCCCAACTCATGCCTTCCGTTCATCTTCATGGCACCTAACATTGGTTTCTATCGCACCAGCCGTCCCAAATTCCCAATACCTAGGAAAGGTGATTGTGCCTCAAGGGAGTGACTTCAGTTGAGCCAAGGGAATAGCGGATATCGTAACAATTTAAGGGAGCAAAGATTGATTCTGGCCCGTGGTTTCAGCCCTGTCCTCTGCTCTGGTGACTCTAGGTCCAAAGTGAGGCAGAGCATGCAGCTGGAGGAAGTATGCAACAGAGGCTGCTCAGTTCATGCAGGCAGGAAGCAACAATGTCATCCCACCATGAATCCATGAATGGATAAACCCACTGGTTACATCAAATCCTCCAGGAAGCCCATTAGCTGTCAATCAAGCCCTGGATTAAGAAGGCTTGAGTTTTTGTATGGGGGTTGGGGGGCGCATTTCCTATTCAAACTGTAACACCCTTCCACATCCAACCGTTCAACTCCTGATTAATTTGGGGGAGGTTCTGGGAGAAGTCAGTCTTGCACACTCTCTGAGAGAACCATTACCCCACACATACAGACTGCAGCCATGGGTTCAGGAAGCCTGGAAACCTATGTGCCATTTGGCTTCTGACTGCTGGGACTTGGCAAATAGCAGACAGTGTGCCTAGTTTTTGTGTCCACTTCCAATTTGGAAAAGCTGGAGAAATGTGGCCCTTCCCAGTTGCACAGGATCCTTGCTTCCCACTCGCTGCCTCAGCTACCCCTGCCAACAGCTTTCAGTCAAGGCAGCCTTGAGCTCTATGTTTTTTCCCACCAATGGCTTTCCCGATACCCTGCTTCCTGCCTTTGAGAGTTCAGCCAAACTCAAGGGACAGTGGCCAACTGACTTTCTGCGGGGAACTTCAAGTGAATAAATACCCCTTGCTTCTCGTCTGTTTTGGTTTTGTTTGTTTGTTTTTGTTTTGTTGTTGTTGTTGTTGTTAGTTTATTTCCAGCTCTCACAGGAGTACAGACAATTGGATTGAGAGCCCCAGGCAGACAACAATGGCCAATGTGGTTGACTGAAAGTCGCCCTCACTCCACGCATGAACGCTCCAGAACAGTGCTGGAGAAGAACAAGACTCCTAAGTGATGGCTGAGCCCTACTCTGTTCCAAAGAAAGGTAAAGAGGCCCAAGGCATGTCTGAAATCATTATGTTTTGACTTAAAAAAAAAATCTCATTAGCCCTGGGACAATGGGACTCAAAAGAAAGTTCTGGAAACTTGGACAAGATGCAGCTGAGCCACCTGAATGCCTGGGCACAGATTTCTACAGGCTGATGCCCAGCAGTGGAGAGGTCAGAGCCAAAAGCCATCGGTGGGTGGCAGCCGCTGGCTGGACACCAAGTTGCCAAACCACCGTCTTGCCAGAGAGTCTCAGATGTTTATAACAGACTATGGCTGCACCAGGGGTCAAATCTGTGATCTGTGGTGATAATTCAGATTCAGCTCACATTAGTCACCAGGCCAACCTTACACTCAGCGAAGAGATGTGCTTTGAGAGGGGGACAGACCTTCCTTTCTACTATGAAAAAGCGGTGTCACACACGGAAGCTGAAAACCCATTATACCTGTATTTTGCCTGGAGACGCTATTAGATAGGAGTCAGGGTGTGGAACTCGGATACTTATTAAAAAGAGCAATTAGGGTAGTTCTGAATTTGTTCTTGGCTCCCTCTCCCACTAGTTTCTGATATTTTAAAAACCTGAGAAGAATTTGGGTCTCTCTCCAGACACGACTCCACAAAGTCGGTCTCCTCAAAGCTTGGCAAAGGCATGGGGAAGGTGAGGGAGACGTGCGGAGCCTCCCTCCCAGGCTTGGCACCGACCCAGAGACTAGGAAGAGAAGGTGTTAAATTATCTTTGTTCTGCTTTAAGAATGCCTGCCAATTACTTGAACCAAGGTCCCGATTCCGCTCCTGTTAATTAGGCTGACATCGCAGAATTTACTAGAAGAAAAGCAGTCTGGAAACGGCTCTCTTGTCTTGATGGCTTCTGTGTCGGCACGTGACCAGTAGTTACCATGGTGACTATCAGTCGCTAGTGGATTGTCCACGAGTTGAACTTGCATCTGACAAGTCAAATTTGTCAGTTTGAGGGAAAGTGAAAAAGGTTTAGTTTTTTTTTTTTTTTTCTTGATTCTCAGAATCACTGTTCTCCACTTTTCAGCTAGGCAGACTTTCCTCATGCCGCTGTCCTGAGGTGCTCTTATCCCTTCCTGTGATCTGTGGCATCTGCAAGAAATATGCTCGCCAGCACCGATGGCCTCTGTCAGAATTTGAGGATAAAATAATACATGCTGCGATTCAACCACAGACATGAAAATGGGGTGCCCATCAGCTTCGCTTCTTCTGATAAGAAAAAACTACCAGATTCTGTGCTTTCCTCTAAACACGGTTTAATTTCCTTCTTTGTCATGGACTGTACTTGTGATGGGGAGGGGCCTGCAAGGCTGCGCTTTGTACCTTCACAGGTAGACTTTCACGACTGGGGTTTATCAGGGTGAAAATGAAAAGAACATTTAATAACGAGGACCCCATGCAGCCGACTGTTGCGGAAAGGTGGGGCTGGGAAACCCTGAGAGGGACAGGAAGGCTCTGTGTGACCTTTCGGCTGAAGGAGATCTGAATCCAATCACGGCTTGGTGCTTGGGTACAGCTATTCTTACTAGGTAGATGTCTTTCCTCTAAGAAGGAGTTACTAAGCTGGGAGGTGGTGGAGCATGCCTTTAATCCCAGCACTCGGGAGGCAGAGGCAGGTGGATCTCTGTGAGTTCGAGGCCAGCCTGGGTTACAGAGTGAGTTCCAGGAAAGGCGCAAAGCTACACAGAGAAACCCTGTCTCGAAAAAAACCAAAAAAAAAAAAAAAAAAAAAAAAAAAAAAGAGTTACTATGAATCTTAAGTGCCCCCAAGGGTAGGTAGGGTGGGGACCCTCTCTCTCTGGCTCAGGTCAGGAACCTTGGACTTGTCCCCACACTAATGACCTCGGCTGGAGCTAGCCTGCCTCTCTCCACTGAAATCAAGACACAAGCTCTTCTGGGCTTTTAGGGTCTGTTGAATTCGTAGGATAAGAACCACGTTTTAGACTCCAGATTCAGGCAGGTCCATCTCAAGTGGACAGCTGTGTATGGAAACGACATCTGATAGCCAGTCTCATTGTGCTGAGAAAGCACTCGGCTGCCTGCAGGGAGCCTGTCACAGAAGCGCTCAGTCTCTCGACTCCCACCATTTTGCCTGGACATGAGTTTACAGAGGTGACACTGGACTCCGAAAGCACAAGTCAGGTCCCCACACATGTGCAGAGTACCTTGGGTCTGAGCCAGGCTTAGGCTCAGGAGTAGACACACTCGGGAAAGGTGCCTGGGGTGGGCCGTGATGACTGGAGCCTCCCGGCTTCATTAATCTGCGGAGCACAGCCAGAGCCTCGGTGGCTACAGCCTTTGGTCCCCAGTCAGCCCTGTGACTGGGGCTGCTGGAAAGAACACAGAAGAACCCTCCCAAGTCCAGCTTGACAACCATCTTCTTCTTGCCCAGCTGTGAAGCAGCGGCAATTCCAAGGCCACTGACTTGGCTGGGCACAAACCAGGAGATGGCTCCAGGCTGGAGAGAAGGCAGAGGCACGACCTCCGGGATCCCCACCCTATGTCACAGGGACAAAGAGAAACCAACACTGTTTGAGGGTCCAATCTGAAAATGGAAGTTGGTGTCAAAACAGCCCTAAGTGATGCCACTATCATGTTCAGAGGGAGACCCAGTGGTAGGACTACCCAAGTGT